>NW_013670291.1:55697-74102 GCF_000517525.1 Limulus polyphemus
GGTTTTAGCAGTTTTCCAAGGCCTTTTAATCATATCAATAACTAAACACTGGATTCACAACTACTAGTTGTTTTTTCTGTTAGCCTATTGTTAAGTTAATAAACAGAAAAAGACCACAGCATGTAGTTAATCTTTTTATTTGAACTTTTTATATAATTATTTTACATTGAAAATACTGTATGTCTTCCAAACGTTTTCTGTTTCATCCTTAAGTGAGATTATCATAAAACTATGTATTAAAGGTATTATGAAGCACAAGTGTTAATCAAAATAACCACTGATAGCAAATGAGTTCATTCTCCTCCTACAGTGTTTAAAAAATTAATAAAACACGCAATAATAGCTTAAAAAAACTTTAAGGGGGGTAGTTTAAGTGGTGACATTAGCCTGATTGTTAAAGGTTAAAATAATAGTATTTTATAATTTGATTTCTAATGACAAATAATTAAATACATAAATAAATAACTGCAGTCTTCTTACAGCTAAAAACAACATATATCAAGTAATCGTTAGAATGACCAGTAAGAAAGGTTAGCTACCAGTTAGAAATTCAAACCTATAGTCCAAGGTCAGAAATAAGTCTTCATATTAACAACTGAAGGCTTGTGAGGCCTAACCTAGCAGAGAAAGTATTCTTGGTATCAGATACAGGGCTTGGTATCCAACAGACTCTATAACTGATTCACATTTACTCGATACATTTCATTTTTAAATTTTTATTAACCATTACAAAAAGTAAGATAATGAAACTTACAATGTTATTTTATATTAAAATAACAATTAAAAACAAAAACAACTATTCAACTAAAACAAGTTCTGACTATTGAAAAAAAAATCACATTACATAGAGAATCAGAGAGACCATGGAAGCTTTCAATCTGACCAGAATTTGAAAAATGAAGCCAAAATAACTATGTTTGGTTTGAATTTAACTATTAAAAATTATGTTCATTTTTCCTCAAACAAACCAATTTTCTTCAATCTAACTTTTTAATTCTACAGCAGGTAATACATATTCAATGGGGGCAGATAGAATGCTAATATAATGTGTGAAAAACCGCTTCTTATTCATAAATTATTCACTCGTTGCTGCCACAGTTTTATCTTTTTTTTTTTATTCCTGGAGTTTTCACAGTTTTACAGCATTAAAATGAAATTTAAGGGCCTTTTCAGGCCAAGGAGAACAAAATTATATATTCTTGTACTATTTTCAGGGAATCGTGTCAACTGTACATTTAATCAACTTTATGTTAATTACTAGTGTATAGTCTGTCAAAAATGATGGGGCAAGAACTACCCTCCCACTCCATAGTATACCCTAACCTCACATTTCATGGATAACTGAAATAAATAATTTTTTTGAAATCAAGCTTGACCAACAAAGCTGCAAAAAAAGTGCAGTCGAGGCAGTCAACTGTTGGTAAATTCCTTTGTGGGACAATCAAAATTAAGATCATTCATGAAATTAATTTGTGGCATACTCATAGAATAATTATTAGTAAAAATCAGTTAGATTAACAACTTCTAATATATAGAAAAGCCAGTGCATCTTGGTAACACTATGTTCCAACAATGGTTTTTATGTCATGTTGCTTAGCAACAAAAGCATGACCTGATATTGTTGTTGGTCTATGTACTGAAAGTATAAAATGAAATATATAGACAAGAAAACTGGAAAAATATTTGTTGATTTCTTAATTTAGAGTCTCCGTTGATTAAAGACGTTTGTTTTTTTATTAAAAACAGTGGTGATTTACTAGAAAATAGCTTAATTAAAAAACGATTTCAGTTTAAAATTGAACAGATATTTTTTACTTTCATGATAAATTTTATGCACTTGGCTCTAAGCTAGGTGATCCCACACTATGCCTTTACTTTAGGCTTATTATACCAACACTTACTACACTTATAAGGCTTCATGACACAACCACCCCTCACGTCCCCTTTTCACACCCATCAATAAAATTGTAATGGGGAGGCAGTAATCAAACTATTCTATTTGGATAAATGCATTTTGGCTTTTACAACTCCTATTTCGAGAAATCAACATGACACACATTGGCTGTTATATAGGTTATATGTATCTAGTTAACATTACATTAGATAGTAGTGCAGTCCGCTTTTTATACTTACGCAGTATATGGTTAGGAGGAAGACTTCCCACCATAGGTTTTGGTTGTTCACCCACATTGGATAATATGTTATACCAGTCAATGCCATTGGTGTACTGAAAAGTGACATACATTGTTAATTACACTAAAACAAAAAGTTATATAAAAAAATGCAATCCAATGTGTTTTTTAACATATATATATGAGAAGTGCAAAATTAAATTTTGCAAGGTTTTAAATTTTTGAATTGATACAACTTAACTCACAGGACAAACACAGAGTAAACTAATTTTAAAGATAATTTCATTGTTTCAAATATGTGGAGCACAAAATTAAATCCAATACAAAGATGATAAGATGTACTTAGCATAGCAATCTATCTAATAAGTCTTCCTCTTTGTTTCTTAAACAAAGTGGCTTTTTGTTCTTGCTTAGATATTTAGCTCTCTTGCCATTTTGGGAAATATTGTATTTGTTATTTCACATGTATGACAAAACACTTCACCACTGATTAACAAACTCTCACTTCTTACCTCATAAAATCAGTTTCTATCGCAACCTGTAGTTTCTTAACAGGTAGCCGTTAAACATGAGAATTCACTGTCTCGATTGATTACTGATATAATATTGTAGCAAAGCACATTTTAATAAAGCACCAGTTAACATTAATCTTTTTTTTATCAATATTTTACTTTTTGCTGTTTAAGTCTTTATCGAGTTCAATAATTAAAATTTGTGATTAATATCAGTTTGTATTTTAACTTGCACTAATTTAGGCTCCAGGCATTACTATTTGAAGCCATCCAGTTCATCACATAAGCATGTCATTAATTGGTACTTCCCACATAAATATGTAGTAAAGATTACTTGTCTTGGAATGTGTGGCAATTTTTTTTTAACAAAATAAAAGTTGTGTATATAATGCATTATATAATGGGTATACAAAAAACTTCATTATCACAATTAACATTTAAGCCCAATGAGTTTCATACTGTCTTTTATATAATACTAGTAGTTTTAAAATTTTAACAAATAAGGATTACCAGCAGGGATTGAAATATTATATTCCAGAGGAATTTAATTTTGCTTGAGGAATTTCATCTTTTTAGTCGGCTTTCCTGATCAGGAATGCATGGTCCATCCATATTCCTTTAGTTATGATCAATGAAAATAAACTTATTGAATGAATTAAATAAAAAACAGTTCATGAGGAAATGCAAATTTACATGAGCAAATGTAATCTTCCTGATAGCTTTCCCTCAAGTGAATGTAATTTTATTTCATTATTTCTATTCCTGATTACTAGCTAATACGAAAGCGTGGTCTACTAACTAATGGGAGTGAAATATGCTGTTCTGCACATGCTGAGTTAAAATAGTTAATATTTCATAAAATTAAGCAATGTGTTACTTTCTAAATGTAAAATTAAAGTAAAAGCATCCCAATGATTAATAAAAGTACTACAAATTAAAATTTGCTTTGTAGTTTAAGTCCACCCCTCCCCCATCAAAAACCTTCTCAAACACAATTTACTTTTGATTTACTAATAGAAATTTACCTTTTCCACAATATCTTCAGTTCTTGACCATAACTCTGTTGCATTCACATACTGACCTTTGGCCATGGACTGACGGATATCTTGTACACTTGCATTAATCACTTCTAGTCCTTGCTTGTCCACCATAGACTGAGAAAATAATATAAAAACGTATCTAAGTGTCCTTTTTCTACACAGCAATTACTTTGTGTTATATGAAAAGAAAAATCTTTAGCAGTGATATTAAAACTATTATACAAACACATTACAACCATTTTTTTTTCTTGACATACACAAAAACAAACAAACTGTAATTAAAATAGAAAAATTTGCTACTACATTCTAAAAATTGCCCTAACATTTTAAAATTAGGGCTTTGTATTTTTGTCTTTAGCTATAAGCCTTTATATATATCTTCTTATAATAATAAAAAGGTAGGTCTGTTTGTGACTGCCATAGCTCCAAGAGGAAAGAACAGAGAAACTTGAAATTTTGCATACATACTAAGTGGACCATGAGGGTGTGCATCTGGGTATCAGTTACCTTATCCACCTGCGTGCACGCATGTGCATCTTTTTTAATCAGGCAAGCTAGCAAAAACCCACATAAAAAAGAAGAGGTTCCTTATATAATGACTTCTAATATATAGAAAAGCCCGTGTGTTTTGGCAACAATGTGTTCAAACAATGGTTTTTATGTCATGTTGCCTAGCTACAAAAGTATATAGGTTACACTTTTATGCCAAAATGGGTTCAGAATACATACACTATCAATCGAATAACTCAAGCAAACTGGTGTACTTTTGCTAGTATATATATATATATACACACATATGTAGTCAACATAGTTTCAGTACCATTTATTGCAAGTACTCCTGTGGTAACTAGACAATTTAATTGTCTCTTTTACCAAAATACAGGTACATGCCCTTTTTTCTATGTTCATGATATCATTCTTATTGATATATGAAAAGACTTGAGGTTTTTGTTCATAGTACAAACAACCAAATTTCTTTAACTTAAGTACAAATATTACAAATATATTCAAGTTGTTTGTACCAAAGTTCTAAAATCAAACAGAAAAAAAAAAAAGATAAATGTTTGTTTTTTATTCTGGTTATCTAACATTAACTTATACAGCAACTTACGTAATTTACTAAAAAAAATTTTTCCCACAAGTTACAAAGTTATCCAGTGTATTCTCTCATCCAATCATTACTTATTTTGAATTTATATAAAATCTGATGCTGTAATGCAATCATAAAACTCCCTTCAGTTTCTAATATGATCTCCATTAAACTTAGTGTCATTGATGTGTACATTACTCAATTTTGGCCAAACTTGTTTTCTAAACAAGGAATAATACTTTATATCAAAAAGCTACTGCACATCACTATGCACAATATAACACAACAATGATTAGTTGTATTCAATATCAATTTTGTATCATCTTTCTCTGCTGCTATTGTTAATGAAAAAATTGAATACTTTTTAGATAAACTATAAAATGTTTTTGTTCCTGATGCTAATCAAAATTTTTACATGTATTTGCTTACACAAACAAAGAGCTAAGCAATGTAGAAAAGTAGTCATGTAGCAAAACATTTAGTTAAAATGATTTAGCTAACAAAAAATCTCAAACTAAAATAACAGCCTTCGGAATATCTGTTTTTTTTTATGTTTCAACTTAGGTTTTAGATGTAACTGTTGGGTTTTACGAGTTATCACAAATAAAATAAAGTATGATTTTTGAGAAAGAAAAAAAAAAAGGCAAAGGCTATGCATATATATAGTATTTAGAGTACAGTGAAGTGTCTCTTTGCTATTCTCAAATTTATATTTAGAAAAGTTAGGACAACCAAATAAACACTACATTCCATATGTTCAAAAATGCAAAAGCACCTACCACAGTGTACAAATATGAACCCCAGGTTGCTACAGAATCAATAGGAGAAATCCAAGAATCACCAAACGTAACTCCTTGAAAATTACAAGATATCTTTCCAGACTTCACTGCCTAGAAGGACAATGTATTGTATGTGTTAAAGTTTACATAGTTACAGCTGTTTATTAGCATTCATATTCACTAATCTATTGATATTCACAACCCTAATGCTTTAGAAATATCTAGTTGTATATAACACTGGCATTATTCATTCTCAATCACATCAAACTTGCTTCATACAGTATCTCACAAAATAATAATAATGCTTTAGAAAGTGTTATTTTGTAACACCTATTAATTTTTCAGAAGTTGTAATAAATTTTTTTTACATAATTATACTCCGAATGCCATAAGTTTTTACAAGTGTATATAAATAGCTTAAAATCTAGTGCTAACTTATTCTCAAACTTTAAAAAATGTTAAGCCACACTCCTACGTATGTGTTCTGTTAAATTTGACTTCATATACATTTTTACAACATTTAAGTAGAAGAGCCATTTAAATGTACATGTACTGTTAATCTTATACATACTGCAAACCGTGGTGTCTGTCCGAGCAGTTGTCTGTCTCCTGTTTGAAAAGCTGAGTATGCAGGCAAAGCTTAACATCCACTTTTGAAATGACGGGAGGCATGTATAACGTAACGTAACTTAAAGAATTAAAATGTAGATTTACCGTATGTTATTGTTGAGTAGTTCTTAGCATGACTGAAATGCTCAACAATTACTTTTCACAGTGGGTTGTATAAGAAGCTCAGAGCTTTGGCCCTGAGTGAAACCACAAGAGTGCAACACAATTAACCTTTTCTAAGTTCCTGAAATAACTTAAATTGATAGATTAGATTAAATTTTCCAGTCACTGGGGACGGGTACTTTTGCTTGTAGTAAATAATATATATACAGTACTGGCTAGATAAAGTTTAAAATACGAACTATGTAGCTTCCTTTAATTGTTTCATTTGTAGTTCTAGAAGGACTTTCATCTTGCATAAAATGTGAATAAGATTAAAAAATAAAAATGTCTTGTATCAACTAATAACAATGTTAAATACTGAAAGATATACAGATCACACAAATGAATCTCAATTTACATAATAAAGTCCCGGATTTCAACAAGATTAAAAAAGTATTCTAAAATATCTTTTAATAAACGATAAATCATTTGTCAACTCATAGAGTATGATAAATTATTAACACTATTTACCTTGTAGAGTGCTAAGGCAAAAGATGCAGCCATTTTTCCACCATAAGACTCTGAGAAGATGTACAAAGGAGATTTCTGAAATCAGAAGTCTAGAATGTCAGTCATTTACCAAGTATTTAGTTATGCTGAAATACTACACCGCACAGTGACAGATAAACACAAGTTTTGTGTTTAAGATACCGTATTGTGAATTTGCTCATTTCTGGTAGTATATTAAATTATGATCACTTAGTTTTTCTGTAGCAGACTACTGGAAATTGGGTCCAGTGAATCCAAATTTTCATCTTTACTAACTATAAAGTACTTCAAATAAATGCTCCATCCAGTAGCGTGCGAGGGGGGGGGGGAAGGTGCCGGGGCCCCAGGCATCCATATCGGGAGGGCATCCAACGTAAAGAGTCGAATCGTATAGTACAACCCTTTCCAGCCTTCCCAAGGTCTTAGGTACAAGGCCCCAGGGCATCATAGAACCTCTGCACACCACTGGCTCCATCAAACTTGGTTTGTAGTTGTATATGGTTTATTATACTGCATTGTTAAAAAAACAAATTGGATGAACTAACTTGAAACTTCATTTCTACAGATTATGTATATTCTACAAATAACATAACTTATCTTTATCGATACTTGTATGAATTCACAGATTTCAGGTTTTGAAAAAATTTCAGTGAGAGAAGATTTTTCTTAAGAAACCATTAAAAACCCATTGATTTTAGTAATTGATTTTTAAGAAGATTCTTTTAAATGTTTCGTATAAAGTTTTATTTCATAAAACTGTAATTTGGTTTATTTGATTTTAAAAACAAGGAATGCAATTTCACTACATTTACAATATCTGCCATACAACAAAAACTTTTTATCAAACTTACTTTTTTATTACCAATCTGAAAGTTTCATTTAATATACGTAATGACTTTTAAACCCATTTAATATTCTCTCATATATTTGTTTTCACATTTGTTTTTGGTGATTTTCTTTGCCCATACTAGCAGTTAGTTCGGCTAATATGGCCTAATGGTTCGTTTTACTTTGAATTACACAAGAAGCTATGCAAGGGCTATGTGTGCTAGCCATTCCTAATTTAGCAGTGTAAGACTAGAGGGTATGCAGCTAATCAACACCACCCACCATCAACTCTTGAGCTATTCTTTACCATTGAATAGAGGATTGATTGTCATATTATAATGTCCTCATGGCTGAAAGGGCGAGCATGTTTAGTGACAGGGATTCAAACTTGTGACCTATAGATTGTGATTTAAGTGCCCTAACCACCAGGCTCTACAGCCTAATGCAAACAATGCCTAACACAGTGGCTTTTTAGGCAAAACAAATCTTGATACAGTCAAGCGCATAATGAATTAACTAAGTCTACATTATCTTACACCACAAAAAGTATTTGCTATTATACGTCAATATCAAAATTCAAATGAAGTATAAAATTAAAAGGCAAGCTCTTCACCAACTTTAAAATAAAATTAGGAACGTAATAGAAGTGGTAACTGTTCACAGGCACCTTTCCTTTCATCAGCATATCATCAAACTAAGCTTTTATTACTTTGGTCTGACTTCTACGCAAATCACTGCCGAACCGAAGCATTATTGCTTTTACATTTCAATACATGGAACAAGTACAAATTGTGTTCATGAAACACTCATGCCTCTTTAATGTGATACTGCATGTTAAATTCCTGCCAATTTGATGATGTAATACCTTTAGTATAAGTTTAATCAAAATCCATTCTTTCAATCTTCAAATATTATGTCTACAAGATTGAGACAGGTTTTTCTGTATCAGTGGCCTTTGACCCATTACTTTCAAAAGATAATCAGGTCTAGATCTCTGTATGTACTACCTATTGTATAAATTTGGTCCAAAATCTAATCTTTAGATATTCCATCCACAAGTTTAGAACAGGTAGACAGATGAGCAAATTAATACATCTCACTGCTTTGCAGTAGGGAAACAAAAAAAATGAGATTTCATGACATTTCATAGCCTTTGACTTTTTGAAGCTGAGATATATCACACCAAGACAACCAAGACTGAGAAACTGTGACGGGCAAAAATCGTTAAAACAACACATATATTCAAGTTACAATGACAAAATTACTGCTAATTTGTTTGAAACTATTATGATTTTCCTAAGAGTGTCATATTATGATCAGAAAAAATTTAAGAAATTTTCAAACACTAATGATTTTCTTGGGAACATGCTAAAAACTATTTTGAAATAAAGAGTTTTCAAATTTGTTAAATTTTGTGTAAAAAATTAGATAAATAAAACTTTTTTTTTATCAAATACATTTCAACTCTTGAATTTTTTTAAAGAGTGGAAAAACAACTACAAGTATATTTTCTGTAATATTTTTAATTCAATGGGGAAACTTTGTCCTCAAGACACCAAACTGCTCCTGAGTTCATGACTTGTTGGTTAAGGGGTCCTTAATAACACGAGGTACAAAAAATGTAAATAACTATACCACACCATGGAGTGGTGTATTTAACCCGACTAATTACATAAAAAATGAGTAATTTTAACTGAGTTTTTAATCAATTCTTTACATTGAGTGTTATAATGAGCTAAAACTAAAATGACTCAATATAATGCAATATATCGACTGCACTAGTAATGATCATAATTAAAAACAAGTCAATAATTTTAGAGTTAAAAGATTTTTTTTAAACTTTTACCACGAGAACAAATACAAAACAAGCATGTGCTCTTGACAAGTATATCTTGAAAGCCACAACATGGCATTAGCATTGAAGAAACAAACAAGACACGGGAAAGTTCAATAAACCATACCTGAAATTCTGGTACTTTCTGGAAGAATTGTTTCATGAGGATCACAAGGTCATCAGCTATCTGGGAGTTGTTCTTTGTAAGAGCCGATAAATTTTTTACATAACTAAATCCAGTCCCTACTGGATTGTCAATGAAGAGGATATTTGAATTTTTAACCTATAAAACAATCATTTCGTTCTCAGGGTCAAGTTTATAGACAAAAAAAAAGAATAAGAATTACATAAAACTCACAGATTTGCATAAAATCATATTTGATTTATAAAACAGGTTATTTAAGAAAAGATATTTATGCTTTTAAACTTGTGTTACATCTAGTTGAGTTCTGGCTTTAACAGACTGCTCCTGCCTGTTTCTAGAGTGAAACGGTATTTCGGCTTGTATACCGAGGCCTCCTTCGGGTTAAAGAATTGTTAAACTGGTAAACACTAATGGCATTTGTGCAATGGTAATGAAAATTAAAAGGATCAATGCAAGATAACATCTAACTAATATAGCTCAAAGTTACATTCCAAAAAATATTTCAACAATAAATTTTCACAAGAAATAACATTTTTCTTCATAAAATGTTAAGAAGTAATTAATATAATTGTCACTTTCATTCTTCATAAAAAGAGAACTCCGATATTTTTCTCACCTTTTTCTAATCACCATTCAACAAACTGTTTGGTCATCATTTTTTTATGATCATACATTGAGTGATTATAAAGAAAGTTTTGTAGTTAATTGTGTTATGTTTTACAAACATATAAGAAGGTTTTTGATAAAAGAGTCAGCACAAAGGATCACAAATAAAGTGTAATAGACTTAAAATAAGACCCAAAACTCGAGGGCATTCAAATAATTGACTATTCTTCTTTGTTCTCCTGAAGAAGAATAGTCAACTATTTGAAAGCTCTCAAGTTTTGGGTCTTATTTTAAGTCTATGACATAAGAAGGTGAAATTGCACAGAGATAACGTCAAGGGCATCATAGATGTGCAAATGCTACAAGTTAGCATTTTCCCACACTGAAAATATATTTCCGATAGATACTTCCACTTACAAAATAGCTTTTCTCGATTAGCACTGCTCTCTATAGGCACAAATTTTCAATGCATGCCACTAACCTTCCACCTCCCTCATCTGTATAACCACGTGAAGATCTCCACTAAAAGGAACATGACACCGCTCCTACCATAACCAGCGGCCTCTTCCCATCTCCACTAATCACTTCAAGATTAGTCAGAAGATCTACATCATATATCATTGGGAGTGGGGAGGCTGGGTGGGAAAAGTGAGTGGAAATGGGTATATATTGGAAATACATTTTCAGTGTAAGAAAATGCTAACTTCCGATACAATATCTTACCTCCAATCACAAAATAGCTAGAATCCTAACTGAACTTGTAGAGGGTTGAAAAAAAAAAGGTCCCCCTTTAGGAAGTACTCAAAGAGAGACCAGAAGGTGTGGAACCAAAAGAGAAAACATCACGCCTCAACAGGAGACTGCATCATATCGGATCAAAGTATACTTTTTGCTCTTTTATAACACTTTCACAAACATAGAAGGGTGGAAAAATATGAAGAAATCCCAGAATGTGTATGACTGATGAATTGGACTCCTGGGTGTCGTGTGGCTAGGGTGTGACAGACTGTAGTGGAAGTTGGACCTTATTGAACACTAGGCATTATCTGGAATGGTAGATCAGTCACTCAGTAGGTAGAGGATCACCTACCTCTTCACCTCAAAACTGGAATTCGTAGGGAAGACGAGCTTCTGTACCAATATTCATCACCACTTGCGT
The DNA here is from genome assembly GCF_000517525.1 of Limulus polyphemus. Taxonomy (NCBI): domain Eukaryota; kingdom Metazoa; phylum Arthropoda; class Merostomata; order Xiphosura; family Limulidae; genus Limulus; species Limulus polyphemus. Next base: position 67,083 of record NW_013670291.1, read on the forward strand.
GCATTTCCAGAACAACCAACACCAGATATGCTAGTAACCAACATTCTGCAGATGGTGGAAAGCCCTGACGGGATGACATCTCTGGTCAAAAATCAGAAGGCAATAGGTATAGTACTTCCAGTCTGTGGTAAGAGGAGGATATCCAACCATACACAAGGGGGAAAATGTGCTGCATCGGGCAACAACCAACACCAGTTGCATTGGGAACCAACATGCAGCAGATAGTAGGAAGAGGGACCACAAACCTGGGGTGCATCTCCATTCCAAAACATGGTGGCAGTGGCCATTTGTCATGCAGTCCACAGTAGGAGGAGGGAAACCACCCAGCACACATGTGAGGACTTACTTAGCTGGACCATTTTTTGGTGGCGTCTGGAATTGACATCGAGCATGGTTGCAAGATGGACAGTGCAGATTAAAAAAAAAAAGTATACCTAGTCAGGCAACAATTGCCACAGAGTGGGATCCACAGAACAATAGCAAAAAGGCCCCTGAAAAAGTAAAAAAAAAATTAGGAAAAAAAAACAACCTTTCAAAATACAAAAATGAGAAGATTTAAATAAATAGTAAAAAAAAGCTAAGTTAATAGTATAAAAGAAAGTACTGATAAATCCACGAGCAAAAACCAGCATGTCTGTACAGTACTACTTCAACAGAGAAGTGACTAATGAGTGTAGATGTGAAGAAAGTGCTGGTTACAATAGGAGTGGTGTCATGCTCCTATTGGTGGAGAGCTGCTGCATGATCATTTACATCTAGAAGGCTAGTGACATGCATTTAAAATTTTCACCAATAGAGAGCAATGCTGGTCAAGAAAAGGTATTCTGTGAGAAGAGATAAGTTATTGTATCAGAATTTTTGCATTTTGTCCCCAGGTTTCTTTCATATATTTCTCATGGACATGAATGAGCTTGTCAATCACAATGCAGCTCATTCAACAAACATGAAACTGACAAGTGTGAAGAGAAGTGAATTGGTGAAATGTTATTACAACAAAGTATGTAACACCAAGGCAGCTCCCAGGGAATACCATGGAGTGCATAACATCCATAAAGGGCCTTCTTCTGGTATTGCTATGTGCAAGTTCATAAAAGAATTGAGGATGCACTTGTGACAAGCCACATATAGGCAGACCACCAACATATACTTAAATTGTCACTAAGTCCAGTCTTGCCATAGAGGAACAAACCAGCACAAATGCACATAGATACAGCAGAGCACGGTATGTTGCCCAAAGTCTAGATTTGCTCATTTTTACTGTTCATAAGGCTCTTTAGTCAACTTTTCAAATGTTTCTTAACAAGCTATATCATGTTCAAACACTAAAGGAGATGCTTCAACCTGATGTGTTTACTTTGCATTACAGTTCATTGGCAAGACTGGAAGTCAATGACCAATGGCCTGCCATTATCTTATGGACTGAAGAAGCACACTTTACCCTTTCTGGAAGTTTCAACAAGTCTTGCAGGTCACTTTCCCTATGAATGGACACCTCATTCACCAGACCTAATACCACCCAATTTTTGGTAGTGGGGGAACCTGAAGTTAATGCATGTACCATGTGAAGGATAAAAACATCTAATAGCATACCAGATAAGATGTGTGTTGTTGCTATTGTGTCATACAGATGCATTGCACTCTGGATGCTGTAACTGATCAGACGTTAGGCCATTATGGCATCCCTGTCGGCCACGTGTGTCCTTTACATCTTCACGATACCCTTAACATCCTGTGCAATTCCACCTTCTTATGATATACCATTTGTGATAAAGGATGCCCCAAACAGTGAAACTTTGTAGTCAACCTGTATGTAATGGCTATAATTAAATCCCACACTAAAATGCCTTATGTAGATAAAAAAAAAAAAGTCAAAACAGCCCTAAAAAATATCTTAGTAGACAAGGAAGAAGTTTCTATAGGAAATACTAAGGAGGAATGTCTGTATTTCTATCCAGGAGTAAATAAAGTGAGCTTAAACATTTTGTAAATTATTACAATTTTGTCTTACCTACCTCAAGTCTAATGGTAATAGCAAGTTATCATTCATGTATTTTCTAGCATGATAATAAAATTTATATAATTCCCATTTTTGATAACAGAAATCTTGATAAGAAATTACACTAATTACATTACATTAATTAAATTAATGTAGTTTAAGTCACTAGGAAGATTGCAGTTGTTTTCCCAAGAACACAAAGTTGGCCATTATTTAAACCTTTAAGTATGGGTATGGCTTTTCTGCACATGTCACAGCAGTTTACAGAATTACATTCAAAATTTAATTAAATAACCTTATCATTAATGTATGCCAATAGAACTAGCATAAGAATAATGTTCTTTATAATTCAAATTTTTTATATTATCTAAATTTTAATTTTATAATTTCAAGAGAGAATGTTAAAAAAATTATCTATCTTCATTTTTATTGTCACTTGAGATGAGGTTTTTGTTAATTCTCCCCTTTTAGCATATCATCTATACTATGTAACTTATTTAGACACAATGTACAGATAATTTCAAGGTCCAAACATACAGTTTCAATGTCCTAGCTTCGCCTTTTAGTGAGATATCAATAAATTTTCCAAATTCACAAAATCCTTAGCTTTCAAGGCAGTTTTCAAAACCATGTCATCTTACTTGATATAAATATTTATAAGCAATAGAAAGAGTTTGCTTTCAATTTTACGCTTGCAATAGTTCTTTTAAAATTGGTGGCATGAAATGTAAGAATAAGAGTCTCGATTTTGTGCATGTTGGTAAGCAGAGTTGACACTCACAGGTTTTAACAATTTTTTAATCTATTATAGCTTAGTTAAAAAGACAGTTAAATTAATTGTTTTTGGACATTCCATTTTATTGATTCATGTATTACTTATGTTTTAAAATGCATATTTGAAAGGTGCATAATTTTTTTTTTCACAGAAGAAATTATAAAAATGTTAACAAGGCTTAGTTCACTAGGCAAACAAAGTGCAGAACTTCATGCATGCAGCAGGTGAGAACATGGGAATTTCCTAATGTCTTCTCACTGATGTGTTGCTTTTCAGGGTTGAATAAACTGTATGTTGCACAAGCCAGGAAATAAAACTATAAAATTAAACTATATGTGTGAATAAGTAAACAATTAAAATTATGAATATCACCACCTCAAGATGTTGCAACAAATTATATATTGAAAAAGAAGAAAAGGGTATGTTTATTTTATTTCACTATACATTGATGATTCAACTACAGCTAGTGTTAGGGTAGAGAAAATAACTGATAATATACAAACTTCTCCCTAAAAAAAGTTTTGATATTCATTTAGGTTCTAAAAGTTATGCAAATGAAATATGAAAAATTGTACTGATGTGGTCAGAAACAGTACTTGGAAGACTTAAGAATCAAACCCGAGTAAAATAGCAGCAACCAAAAATCACCGAGTCCAATTAATTTCAGGCTTCAAATTTGACGAAATTAAACAATTGTCTATTTAGATAAAGAAGTGGAAAATTGGTACATGTAACCAAGTAGGACAGTCCACACAATTCTGAAGAAAACATAGGGAGAGGCAACCAGTCTCAAAATGAGTAAGCTGCATTCATTTTGAACAAAATGGTAAAACACTAATAAAATGGTGTACCACTACAAGAAGGTAAGAGTTGAAGGTATCAAATTTCGTTTCTAAACCTCAAAATTGACAACTAATATAGGTATGAGCTAGAAATACAACTTTAAAGATAACTAAACTTCAAGCAGAAATATCAAAAAAAAGAAATGTATAAATGATAGTGTGTAAATAAAAATCCATACAGAATTGGAAACAGTAGGAAATAAAAGTTTGAGGAAAAAAACCAACTAAAAGACATTACTATATGTGAAAGAGAGTGCTTTCTAAGCATAAAGACTTCATTTATGTGTAGGAGAAATCTCATTGTTTTTGCCAAAACTCAAAAGAGTACATTTCAGGAGACATGTAAGGACATGGAATGAAAAGTATTTGTTCTCTGTCTTTCACGTGATTAATTTGAACAGTTAAGTATATAGCAATAATCAAATACTCTTGTAAATTTAACAAGTACAAAAACTGAGCACCTGATTTAATTTAATGATCACAAAATTTCATTTTTATATACCCTACATAAAAAGTGTTGTCAAACATCCACTTTAGCTCTTAACGTAAATGCTTTACAGTAAACACGTCTGCTTCTTCAGTTTTTTATGTTTCAAATTTCAGTAGATAAAATAATCCAAGCAAAGAGACGCAATATCAAAATTCAGAAATGTTTTATCAACTTACGGCCGATTTAAACGAATGCATGAGCATAATGTTGAACAAGGCTTGGTTTACAGACTTACAAAAATCTGGTTTACCATTTAGAAAAACAAAAAGAAGTGACTTTTGCTTATATAAGATGAAATACAGATTACCCATGTCGTGTTACGAGGTTTTAAGTTCACATCTAGAGGTCCCAGTTCCATGAAGTTTCCGTAACCACACGAAGAAGCTCCTGGACCACCCTTTGATAAAAATAAACAATTTATTAAAAAATTAGCAATGAATTTTTAAAATCACTAGAAAAATTTTGTTCAATTTCTTTCTCCAGTTAATTCATTTGTATTTTCCTTATAAAACTCTACAAAATGCAGACTAGGTCTCTAATTACAAATAACATAAATAGAACAATGCTTAATGTAAACATTAAACTATAAATGTATGAAGTATTTAATTACATTAATGCATAATTTCAGTCACAAGTGACCTGACAAAGTAAAAAAAGGATTCAGACCACATTCATGTGTAAATTTCTTTTATTAAATCTAACACAATACAAGCAGGATGGTCACAATAAACACAACATCAAAAATGTCCAGAAATATTGTTTCATCAGAGAAAACACACACTTTAATCCCTCAGATACGATACCTATAAATTTCAGTTAGAGCATAAACAGTTATTTTTTGTTGTATGAGTCTGGTGTATTTTGCACAATATACTAGTTTTCCTGTTTTTAACAGGTAGGGCACACCCATCACTTTTTTTGCATTTTGAAGTAGTACCAGTGTTCTTTGATGTGCCCTCACTGTGTTATTCATGGCACTTTTCTATGCCACACCTTTTCAGATAAAATTAACACAAATTACACCATACATATGATCTGAGGCACTAGTGACCCATGTTCTTTCATTCAAAATTACTACACAATAAAGTTTTTTTTGTGTGTGTTTTGACCAAATTAATGTGATGTACTCATCAAGAAAGTTTGATTAAGGAATCAAAAAAGTTTGGACAAAAGAAATACGATCATCAATTATAAACCAATAAAGTAGGTACAAGGTTCATTTGTGACCCACCTCAAACATTTAAGGGTTAAAAAGAAAATCTGTTATTAGTCAGTCTGATGAAGACTTGACAACATTTTTGGAAGAATATAAAAAAAAAAGAAGACAGAAGTTCTTGCTTTTGTTTCATTGGATTATGTTGCAAAAAAATTTGGAGTTCAACAATTGCTGCACACAAATCACAATTACTCATTAGGTTTGTTCCTTATGTAATATTTCTTAAATTATTTTAAAAGAGCTTGGTGTACAGGGCAATCTGTGGGTGTGTCAGAAAATATACTTGAGAACTACTATACATCAAATACAAAGAACACCTATGATCATTCATGGCTTGTGTTCAAACTTAAAGACTAGCTATAACTGTTGAAACAATTATTCCACTGTAAACTGTTCTTTTCTTCATAATTTCAGTCAAAAAATTTCTGTTTACATTTGCATACAAAATAGTCACTGAATGTTTACAAAATTATGTATACTTATGTAAAGATATATACATATATGAGTGTATATACTAGGGCTGTGTTCTAAGGTTTGTCAGACAGCATTCAAACAATGTCAGATTTTTTTCCCCTCTTGGTAACAGAAACCTTTTAAAAAGTTTGTACAATAATTACACACAAAATGTCCTTTATATGAAAAATATGATGTTTTGATTTGTATAATGGCCATTACTTAAGAAAGGTTGCTTGTTGTATATATAAAAAACAACAAAAACAAAAACACACACCACCAAAATTTTACACCAAGCATACACCAAGGGGGTATGTTTTAGTGGCTGCATTGCTTCAATAAAATATACTGAATGCTTAGTATACAAGATGAACGAGAAGTATTATGGTAGAATACGTATGAAACATAAAATATACTCAAACACTAATAATTTTGATAATGAAAACAGAGCACCAATGTAACTATACTTGTAAGTTTAATTAATCAATAATGCCATTAATAGTAAACTGGTAAACAATGATTTATAAGCATAACAGTGTTTTTGTTTTGGACAACATACTTCATTATAGTTGTAAGTCATTTGTCTGTTTATTATTATTATTATATTAGCATAATGTGCTTCCACACATGAGCAACAATGCTGTTAAAAACAAAACAAGTGACTTATAATAACACCCTTTCTCTCTTGTAACTCTGTTATAGTTGAATGTCTATACATATTTTCTAAATGTTAGTATTACTCAATTATGTTGCTTATTTATTATCATGCTTATTAGATTTAATTAATTAATCAACAATTTTATGTTCAAAAGACTGACTATTAATCTGCATTAAACGGTGGCTGTTTGCTTGCTGCCAATGCCAGTCTACCTAAACCTGCTTACTCCAAGAATGAATGTCCTGTTTTTTTTTATTTACATCTTATTTAATACTCATTCTTTCCTGCACACTTCCTACATAATTCTATCATTCTAAGTACCAAATTATGTTCTTGGGTCCAGGATGCTCTCTTTCATGATGCCAACTTCCAAAAGACTTTCACTGGCACTAGTCATTCTTATCTGTTGAGACTGCAAGCTTTCAGGGTGCCAAAGAGAGTCAGTATTTCTTGTTGCTGTTTCCTTAGTCCTCCAGGTTGAAGTTTGGGAGTGAGGCCAACAACATTGTCTCATCACAAACAAGTTGTTATGACCTCTTCCATTCAACCTGTCCTGCCATAGGTATAAAACTCCTGCTGGCATAGGTTTT
>NW_013670291.1:75102-86729 GCF_000517525.1 Limulus polyphemus
TGCCATATGGAACTCTTACCGTATTATTACTTTGTTGAAGAAAGTGTCAGTACTATGAAATATTATGTACAACTCTGTTATATTAGGATAAAAGAAAAATACAGAAAGTTTAAAATGTTAAACTAGAAATACGCATACAAGTCAAAATGTACGTCACTCTGTACGTAATGCAAACAACGCAACCACTGAACCAGTCAGTATCTTATACATAACACAAAATAAGTATATTACAATACATATTCATACATCATCACGTTATTAGACGTTACGATCTAAACATGTACACGATACACCATGTCCAATTTGATTTAATAAATAAGATATGTGTAATGCAAGACACTCTGCTACAAAGTGCGATTTCCGTATTAATAACTATTAGTAATAAAATTAATATTATACAGTACTGTAGAGTGTACACTGAACACAAAATTTTACTTTTAATTCTAAATGTAATAAGTTATTCAACGCAATAGGTTATTTTAATAAATAGCATTACAATTGGTAATACTTTACTAATACTATTATTTGTATTTGCAGTAGTTCCACAAACACGTTATCATTGTCATATTTACATTGTTAATAAATACATAAATTTAATTATTTACACTTATAGCCTTACCACTGGAAAAAATCACAATAACACCGATACAAAAGAAAACTTTAGAAAGCATTTAATATTCTTAATAAAAAATATATTTTATTTTAAGTTTAACTGGCTTAGCTTCTGCGAGTTGTAACAAACTTCACTTCTCTCCCTTTGTTTACGAATTCTCAAATCTATAGACTGACTTTCTTAACGATTTTTCACGTGATTTTCTTATCGGTTTTGAAGGTGCTGCCATCTATATGCACTATTCTATTGTTATTCACAAATTATCATACAGTTCCTTTAACAGAATGCAAATTAATTCAAAATTCTTATTCTTTGAACAACTATATCACAATCGCGATTTATTGAGTAAAAAGCCTTTAGAATTACATTTAAAGTTTATGAAGTAGCGATTTCGTTTTTAGTTTTGGTTTTGTTTATCCTTCATGTAATTTTCCTGCTGCCGTTTAGTTCAACTACCTATTTATTCGCCTGAAAACCGCTTTCTCATCTTCTTTCTAATGTTTATTAATTAGCAAACTAGTCATTCTTGTGTTTTAAAACAGACACGAGGTTCCCTTAGCGGTGATATATGGATGCTTTATTCATGCATAATTATGAAAAACAAATACTAGTATGTTAGTCATGTGATATGTAATCTCGTGATCTGGAAAGGAAATAGAAATCTCTACTTTGTATTAAATGAAAAGATAAAAGAAAGCGGCGAAAATAATAAGAGTGTTTGACACGAAAGATGTATTTAGTGGTTATTGTGGCAGCTTATTGTAGAGAGTAATTTGATTATTATACGTGATTTGATAGTATTTATAACAAGGCCGTATCCAGCTCTGAAAAAGCGGAAGGCAACCCCCTACTCCAATGAATTTTTCTCACATAAAAGCCCCCTTTTCGCAGAAAAAATAATTACAGCAGAACATTTAATAACTATAAAATTTTATTTTCATTATAAAGTATAAAGAGTTTGTTTGTTTGAAGTTATGCACAAAGCTACACAATGGGCGATCTGTGCTCTGGCCATCACTGGTATCGAAACCCGGTTTCTAGCGTTGTAAGTCCGCAGACATACCGCTGTGCCACTAGGGTGCAGGTATAAAGAGAACCTTTTTAAACCCTTTTTAAGCGGCCAGGGGTTCGGGGGGCTATCTCTATGGAACTGGAGGTATGTGCACGCCAATTTTTAAATAATACATAATGTAAAAAGTAATTAAACGCTTGGCAAGTCCACTTGTATAGCTTACATTTTTCCCACATTCAAAACTACCCATTTTTTCCACATTTCGGCCAACTCTGTCGCCAAGTACTTGGAGTATTACCTAAGTAATTATATTCCAAAAAACTATATAATTTATATCTTTTACCGGAAAATATCGTTGAAAGCGCTTTTGAACAACACTGCTCCATATTCTCAATTTGAAGCGCCTTAAACAAATTTCTCAATCATACGCACTGTAGTTGCCAACTTTCCAGAAGCTAAATTTGTTCCAAAGATGTTTCTTTCTCCTACATATTCCATGATTATTGTGCAGTTTGTTTTAGAGTTATTGTTATTCCGTGATTTTACCAATTCTGAACACTTTCTATTCCTGATTCTTCGGGAGTTTACTGGGCCTGTAAACATGACGGGGAACCTGAAATGATAGCCAAGCTTTCAGTTACGGTATACCATGCATTTTCTACCTTACTTTGATATAGAAATATTTAAACTTTCATCTATACTAGGTATGTGAAGTTTTCGTATCACACGTGACCAAGAAGTTGTTGATATTTGTTCGAGCTGCCTTTGTTTTTTGTCATGGTTGGGAGATAACGCATAGGTATTTAGCTGAAAAGCTGCACCTTGTGCACGAAGGTCCACAGCAGCGTCTTCAAATATAGATCAGATGATATAGTGATGCTACAATTTCCCTTATGTTTGAATGGAATTGTCTAATCATGTGGTAGCTCTAGTTTTTCTGGATAAGTCTGACTCAACAATTTAGCCAAGATTATCTGAAACACTTAGAATGAGTCGGTCAGTTTGGAAAGAAGTTTTAAAGGGAGTAAAGCCAGTCTGATCAATTCATAACTCCAGTAAAAGAGACTCCGTCGTCCATATGGTGAAGTACACACGCTGTCTTGTGTCTTTATAAATACTTTGCGCCATTTAGTTCTACTTTGATATATATATCATGCTGTACCACAGGTTGTATAGTTGCCTTCTCTAATTTACTCTTTCAGGAAAATGGTTTAATTGAAAATACCACAGTCCTATTCCTCGCAGACTTAAACAGACCACCACGGATTTAGAACTTACAATCCACCATTCACTACGACATTGGCCAATCAAACACCCTTCCATATACTTAATGGCAAGTGCACCCTCCTAGTGGATAAGGGGACATCCTGGTTGAAGCTTTGTTAGCGGGCTTAAGTGAACTATCGTAGAGCAAATAGGGAGACAGTAAAGAGCAAATTACAATTTTCATGTACATAAAGGGCATAAAATAAGTTAATGACTATAACTTAAAGTTACAAAAGTCTGCAAAGGGCACTGGATTTATCTTGCATACCTTTAAAGATATGAATTTATGCCCGAAGAGCTAGGAGTGAATAGTATGCTCAGTAGGACATCGTTGAACGTGACAGTTTCTGAAGTAGTTAGCAATGATGCGAAGATCATCTTTGTGAAATAATGCACAAGTCCTACCTTGTTCTTTAGAAACGGATTAACAGCTCGATAATATATGGACGAAATAACAGAACCAGTTGTAAGACCTTTCGCAGGTGAGATGGGCCAAAACTTGGCCTGATACAGGAACATGCCCTGTGCCATACTGCTAAGATTGGTATGCTATCTAGAGTTTTTTGGATTCCGTGTAGACATCAGAGAATTTTTCTTTTTTGTTGGCTGAGGAATGGGATAAGACCCCTCATAATGTTGGTAGTTGACCTATCGAAAGTATTCCGTACCAGTGCAAAGTAAGAAGACTATATTCGCTACTGAGAATTTCTTTTGCTAAGTGAATTTTTGAACACGTTGCTTCAGTCGGGCAATAAGAGTGTTCATTCTGAATTCAAGTAAATTAATGATCCAATGAGGTTGTTTAGTTAGTTTTTAAGTAGTTTATGGTGCCAATGAAACTGAGTGAATGGTAAACCTGAATTATCCTTCAGCTCTATTGTTTAGTTAGTTTTTTGAGTAGTTTAAGGTGCTCAAACTTAAATAACATAACGCGCCATCTAATGTCAAATTTAAGTACTTCGTGGGCTAAAGTAAATTGTATTATTAAATAAAATGGGCATTGAACCCGACGAAAAAAGCGAATCTGTTTGTAAAATGATACAAGTTTTATTCCGACTTAATATTCAGGAGTAACATCATCATTGCTATTACAATTTTTGTTCTTACAAATTATATGTGATCCACAATGAATTATGTAATATATACCACTTACGGTTAACTTGGAATAAATGTGCAAGAACAACAATGTTAACTGTAAGTAGTAAATATTACAGAATTCATTTTGGGTCATATGTAATATAATTTGTAACAACAACAAAACGTCATCATCGCTTTAAAATTTTATCTTTGGATATTAAGTCCAGAATAATATTTGCACTATTTTCCAAAGTATGTTGTTGTTTTAAGCTCTATTCTGTCAATCGCTTTCTCTCGCCCAGTGGATCAGTGATAAGCGTACGGACTTGTAACACTAAAATCCAGAATTCGATTCCCGATGGTGGAAGAGAGCAGACAGCATATTTTGTAGCTATGCATTAAAACAAACAAGTACTTTCTAAAGAAAAGATCTTGTTTTACAGAAGCTATTTACTATTATAAATACCAATTGATATGCAACATTTAATTTTTTTAATTCTCCTTTTTTTAATTTTTCAGTAGTCACCCTAAGCAAAAACAGCTTCTTGAGATTAGCTTTCACTTATATCAAAATCTTTTGTTATAATACATAGCGAAATTTATTGACAGAATGTGATGGAGAATTATTTAAGATACCTTTTGAAAATAAGATAGGGTAGTGGTTCAATTATCTTTCATAAGACATTGATATAACGTCAAAAAACGAATTCTCCCCGGCGGGGAATCGAACCCCGGTCTCCCGCGTGACAGGCGGGGATACTTACCACTATACTACCGAGGATTATATGAAGTTTGATTCTTTATAACAATATATTTTTTAAAAAAATTGTATTGTAATTATTCTTTTATATTTGAAAAATTTGATTGTTTAAATGATATTAACAAGATTGCATTATCACACAATACAAGACATTATGTATTAGGCCCTCGAGATCTATTCAAAACCGTGGTTTCGTATGCTGAATAACTTAGAAGTGTACATTGCTTTGAGCATGTATGTTTTGCATTTTTTAGGGTATAGAGCCTCATTTTAACACTCAACCTTAACATTGAACCACCGTGGGTAACATGTCTTTTATTATATTTATCTAATATTATATATATCAAAGAATTTGATAAATCATATGTTTATCATTGTTTCAAATTAAATTAATCTCTAACAGTAAATGTTTTGTATTTATTCTTTGGGTTTTTCTAAACTTTTTAAATAAAAAATTCAGAATAGCATTTGATGTTTGCTGTCGTATACTTCAAATAATAGGACTAAAATTTATGCAGGAAACTCAAACTCACTTTTATTAACAACCAACTTTTTTTTTGTTTACACTTATTATGTTTTTCTTACTTATACTATACTATAATATAAAAAAAACGAAACGTGAGAAATATTTACATTTTATTCCAATTAGTAGTAGTCGCTTTCTTCGTAGCGAGGACGTCTTTTATTTAATCAGCTAATTTTAAGCTCTATATTAGAATCAAGATTTATGCGATAACGATGTCAAACAAGAATATGTGCTGTTCCTTGTCCCCGTCCCCTCTCCCCTTTATACTAGCGATTTATGAAGCCTGATATTAAATCACACGGATGATATTTTATCCCCCAATGGGACAGGGGTAAGTTTACGGACTTGCAACGCTAAAATCCGGGGTTTGATTCCCTATGGTGGACACAGTAGCTAGCCCAATTGTGTAATCACTCGTGGTGTTAGAAAACTACGTAGGTTCAGGAAGTCTTGATGGAAATGAATAAAAACCCTATAATCCGAGCGCTTTCGAAAGGTGCACATTTCTTCTTTAAGGGACAAAAAAAAAAATTGGTAAGCAATTTATTCGAAATAAATTAATAGCTGGTTGGTTTTAGGCTATTATCAATAAATACCACACGCTTAATAAAAATAGGAAAGCTATAACCCGAACGCTTTCGAAAGGTGCACATTTCTTTTTTAGGGGCAAAAAAAAATTGGTAAACAATTTATTCGAAATAAATTAATAGCTGGTTTGGTTTTAGGCTATTATCAATACATACCATACGCTTGATAAAAATAGGAAAGCTTTTTTTCCCCCTTTAGTTGATAAGAATGAAGTAGTTAAATTTCAATTGTGATTTATATCCAACGCTTTGGTTATCATTTGGTGAAGAGACAACGGACAATCAAACATATCGTGAGTAGTGTCTGCATAAGTTGCCGTGGCCGCACATAAAGTTCGTCCTCTTGTGCGTGATCTTATTTCACGTATTGCTTTGTCCAAGTTAACGCTTGTTTGTCCCACGGAAATCGTGCGGTAAGTAGTTAGGGCGCTAGTCTATATTTACCACTTGACTAGCCATGATGAAATTTCGAGATAATATAAAGTAGCAACGACGAAAAGTAGCTGAAATTTTCAAAGATTCTTTCGGTCCTAGTGGTAGTTTTAGTAACACGGAGATGCGTGACTTTGATTGCTGAAGAAGCTAGAGTAACAGTGTTTCAGTGATTTCCATTGGCTAGTAGCTTGTCATATAACATCACAATTCATGCGAAGTCATATTAAAATTACGTACAGTATTAAATAACAGACTAAATATGGAGCTACAGTTTCATTAAATAAGGTTTTTATAATAAAATTAAGTTAGAGAGTTGTTGTTGTTTGTAGTTAAGCACAAAACTACACAAAGGGCAATCTGTGCTCTGGCCACCACTGGTATCGAAACCCGGTTTCTAGCGTTGTAAATCCGCAGACATACCGCTGTGCCACTGGGGTGCAAGTTAGAGAGAAATAAAATCGCAAATTTGTTTTTGTGGGTTAATATCCGATATTAAAAAAAAATCAAAATCAAATATTTCCGAAAACCTATCGTACATAGTGTATGTATTATTTTAGTGTAACTATTACTTTTTTGTATGTTAGATGTGAAGCATATCTTCGAGGAAGAAACGCGGAATCAAATATGTGTTGAAATTTAGAATATGGTTAAAACTGACAAATGACTCAATAAACTCAACTTGATGATTTATTGAAGTACAAAAAAGTTCAAACAAGTTGACACAAGATTCCTTGAGTTGGAATCAAAAATGAGTGAAAGTTCCACGTTTGTGTTTCGGGTTGCCAAACACAAATAACATTAAAGCTATTCCCACTAAACATTTTGTCATAAGCTATATTTTTAATGTTGTAATACACATATTGGCTGGAAGACACATCTTGTAAGATCAAGTTAGTCCTAGAATATTCGGGAATATCAATGAACGAGGTGCTTTGCTAAATATCTAGAATAAGGGTTAGATTATAAATACGAGAAAGCCAATCAATTTTCTAAGCAAACTAGTAGTGAAACAATGAAGCAATAAGAAAAGTCGCTTTGTAGACGATAAATCAGTCACTGTATATACATTTTTGGATAAGTGTTAGCTATCATGTATACTGAATCATTTTGTAAAAGTAAGGAGATTTTTACGTTAATATGTGCAAATTGACGTGACTGGCTGTAAACCTAGGCCTACAACTACCGTATTGGCCAGATTATAAGACAATGTTTTTTATTAATAATTAGACTATAAAATTCATAGTCGCCTTATAATCGCGGCCGACCACAGGCCCCTTCCCCTACTCTAGCCTGTCCCAGTCCTGAATGTCCAGACAGCATTCGTCTACGCATGCGCGCCAGACGTTTGCTGAAGGTCATCGCTCATTCTTGCAACTAATTCACCTGCTGTAGGCTGTTCAGTATTAGTATTGATCTTGTGGACTTAAAAAAGGACGTTATGACACTCAATTGTTTTTCGTTCCCATGGTTTCTGTAAATTAGGGGTCGCCTCATATTCGAGATCGCCCTATAATCGGGCCAATACGGTAGTTACAAAGTGTACAAGCCTGCATAGAAATGTTAAAGAGGAAATAAAACTAATTTATTATTGTTATCTGGACTAGGTGTTAAATTATTTTCACCAGATATTTTTTTATAAAGCCCATCAACGAAAGAATAACGTTTAAACAAAACATAGTGGACGAATTCCACTATCATAAATAACAAAAAATATCTGAATGCTACATTGATAATTGATTTAGTACCTTTGTAAAGATTAACTTTCTTACAGACTATCCAATATATGTAACATCTATTGATAATGTTACCTATATAAAATAAAAGTAACAAGAAAAATATTACTCAAAAACCTGTTCAGTATTCGTGAAGAAAATACTTGAAAGTTTTAGGCCTAATATTTAATTTATACAATGAAATACTAGAATCGAAAGTCACATGAACACGCTTATCGACTAAATGATTATAAAGAAATAACGACAATGTGGTAATACACAGAATGGAATACATTTTGAAAATTCAAAGAATAAGTGGCCTAATATGACATTGTGAAAAATGTCATGACAGAAAACATTATATATATATATATGTTTTAGGTGGAAGAAGAAATAATGTTTTAGAATAAGATTTTGCGAAGATTATCTATAAATAACTGATAACAATAAATATACAGTCGACGTTTGTTTCAATGATATTATTATTGTTGAAAATAATATCTATATAATTAACACGTATATCTTGAATAGCTAATCTTTCTTTTTCATGTTAAAAATAATGTGATTTGAATAATATGATTATCTAAAGAATATCCTCCATAAACCGTACATACACACATGTGTATAATTTATCTATAATTCATTTTATAATATCGGCATTTCTTTACATTTCTAAGAGATTACTAACTTAGCATATAATTGTGCCCACATACTATCCCAGTTATTCATGTGTATTTGTTTGAGTTTTACAAGTTTACACACAATTTTTATTCACAAGTTAATACACCCCAGTTCTTCTTTTATTTTGTCTTGTATTAAATGTCATAAATATTAACAGTGGCAACTCTAGTGGTCATGTTAAGCATGACTAACTATTTCCCTGCCAAAGTTTAGCTCCCCAGCAACTCAGTGGTAAGTCTGCAGGCTCACCCCGCTAAACACGGGTTTGAATACTCGCGTTGGGCACAGCTCAGATAGCCCATTGTGTTGCTCTGTGCTTTACAACAAATAAACAAAGACAGAGTTAATTAGTTTTATTAGTTTTGATCTTTCAATTCCCCACCACCACCACCACCACCATCACATGGCTCAGCGATAAGTCTGAGGGCTTATAATTCTGAAATCTGGTTTCGATAATGGCGGTGGGCATAACACAGATAGCCTATAGTGTAGCTTTGTACTTAAGAACAAACAAAGAAAAATAATTCAGTCACTGTTGTACTTAGTGAAAGTTTTGTGTTTATCGTGTGCTCACGTTGAAGTAACATATTCCTTCATTTTTCATCGAATTTGTTTTTATTCACAGTTCTAATTACAAATTAATGCTCCTGCAACGGCCCGCATTTCTGTGTGTGTGTATATATTTCTTCCTGTTCTGAAAGACCAGTACTTTACCCTTATAGCAGCTTTGAGATCCCCATACAGCCAGCGAGGGTAGTCGTACTGACGTGTGTAAATCAGTACAAATTGGGCTAGTATTGGCTATTTGGGACAGCGATATTTCTCGGGCTGCTGACGTGACACAACTAATCTGTGTAGCTCAGTGTATTGATTGTTGGCAATAATACATATCAACATGAAAATCTAGATTCTTATCGTCGTGGAAATTTTCATTCGTCAGTAGACTTTTAACTATGAATGATAACTTGAGAAGCAAATTAATATCTAATAATGAACACTTTAGCTAAAAGAGAAAAGAAATATTACGTGAATAATGACAAAGATTTTTTTGTTGTTGTTGTTAGATACGAACATTTAATTATTGAATTTCATTGTGAATATAGAAGTAATTTCAGTTTTCCGATCAAAATCCGAAGGGATAATATGCTTATTTTTATTTATTTATTAAATTCGAAGAACGGTATGGCACTATTTAAATCTTTTTTTTTTTAATGTATTGCGAAGATTGAAAGGTATTAACTTATTATAGTAAGACTTATGCAAGAGATTCGTGAGATTGCTTATGGTATCAACCCTTCCACCCACCGAAAACAGAATGAAAATCACGAAAAAAAAAAGAGAAAAATTGTCTGTAACAAACAATAATGTTCTGTAGAGGACGTTTTAAAACCAACATACAGATACGCGCGCTCGTACGAACCCACAAGTGTTGAATGTAAAGATTTCCATTGAAAGGTTTTAACAAAAGTTCAATGAATAAGACAGAAAAGACTCGTTGTGTAGGTGAACTTGAAGAGAGACGACAAAAGAACAAGAGATGAAGATGGACCGTATAAAGAGGGGGGATCTTAAGTACCGACAAACTGTGGAACTGGAAGTAAAAATATAGAAAAAGAGAGAAGAAAACATTGTTCTTAGAGTGCAGTTTGTGTGAATAGCGTGCAAGAAGTAAGGTTTCCATTCAAATGTAGATTTTTTATTTACGGCATTTTGTTCTGTGGAAAAAGAAAGAGCAATGCCTAGTATTTTCTTTTGTTAGGCATTTTATTTTTCTTTAGTATTAACTAGGTTATACTGTGCATTTTGGTAATCGGAGAAGTATATCCTGTAACAAATGTTTATTAGTCAAGTCGACGGAGTTAGAACGGTCAGGACTACAGCTGATTTTTTTTTTTATACTTGGATGTACACATCCTAAAGGAAAACGGTTAAGAATGAAAGCTGTCCAACTTGGTGCACGGATTGATCCTTTAGGTTATAGAAATAGGACTGCCCGTTAGCAGCTACTGAGATGAGAAGCACGAGATTAAATGCATGCTATTTTAAACATTCCTATTCAAAACAGACTTGACCGGATAGTCAAACAAACAAAATAAAAAATAAAAAAACAGGTTCATTTTAATTGTTCTGTTGTCTTTGTAAACACACATCTATATGCATGCGCAGAGTATGAAGTAATAGTGGTTATGATTGGCTGATTGGCATTTTTGATCCACTGCATTTTTGTATTATTGCTTTTCTACATATGCAGATTCGTTGATGCGAATTTTTAGGTTTCCTTCGAAACTTCTAATCTGGTTTTATCGATTTAATCATAAAGAAAATAATTATCAAAAATCTAAATTAATAAATGTCATCATAGGATAATTAATTCAAGAACACAGGGAATGGGCGCGGTCAAGCTGTTATCGTGCCCGGACAGTGAATCCGAGGATTCGTGGTTTGCGATCTGTTGCAGCCAAAACATTCTCTGCACTTTAGGGCTATGAATGTGATATAAGAGTGACAGTCACATTTATCCCATTATTCAATCAGTCAAAAGTAGCCCTTACATTAAAGTTTTTCTTTATTACCCATTCAAGCCGTCTCCAAGCATTACACGATCTTATTTACTATGTAGAAACCATGATACCTACCTAATGTTTAGACACTATGGTTTCTACTTATTATTTATACACTGTGGTTTGTATTTATTATTTAGACATTGTGGTTTTCATACTTGTTATTTAGACACCACGATTTCTATTTACCATTTAGACACCGTGGCTTCTACTTATTATTTATAAACTGTGGTTTGTATTTATTATTTATACACTATGGTTTCTACTTATTATTTATAAACTGTGGTTTGTATTTATTATTTATACACTATGGTTTCTACTTATTATTTATACACTATGGTTTCTACTTATTATTTGTAAACTGTGGTTTGTATTTATTATTTATACACTATGGTTT
>NW_013670292.1:0-6458 GCF_000517525.1 Limulus polyphemus
CTGAGTAGCAGTATGGTTTACTTTAGGTTATAGATACTGTGAGACAGTTGACACAATGTGACTGATGCATTGTGTAGCAGTGTGGTTTTCTGTAGGTTATAGATACTGTGAAACAGTTGACACAATGTGACTGTAGGTTATTTCCATTAAATGTGCTGATATTGTATTATTAGTCTTTTTGAGTTTTTCTTATGACATGAAATAGTGGGTGTTGTGTCATTTATTTATGTGAGTGTAAAAGGCACTCTTCAAGTAACATTTACAGGTACTCCTGGAATCGGTACAATAGCTCTAGTGCCATTCAAAACAGAAGTGCTGACTATGGATAGAGCAAAACATGTTACCATACCGTGTTTCCACATGTGAAATTTTAACCATGTTGTTATCTTGCACAAAACCTTTCTCAACGTTGCCTTCATATTTTTCAAATGAAAATTGTATTCAGCAATTCTAGGTGTTTCTTTGAATTTGAAAAATTGATCAGTATTTTTCTTTGTTTTATCTGCTGCATTCCTCAATTTTGTCAAGACTAGAGCTCTTTTTAATGAAAAATTAAAACATTCTGGCTACTGAAGTTTTACATTCCTTGTAGAATAATATATTGTGTATACATTTACATTATTCATCATTGTATTTCTCATGCTCCAGTTTACCTTTTTATAGTATAAAATGAGCTCTTTATAACTATTATAAACACATACATGTTGAAAGTACAAGTAACTTCTGAAGCTCGATGTTAACTATAGAGGGTGGGCGTGGCACCTGTCATGGGTTGGCAAAATTTATTTCTTGTTTAAACTGCATTGAACAAAAGTACCTTAAAACTTGTGTGTAAAAAGGGCAGGTAAACTACATTTTCTTCTAGACTTACTTGTACATGACTGCCCCTTATTCTTCAAACTATACTTCATCAAATTTCCACATTGTTTATTGCTTTTGCATCATGTGACACAAAACTGAGAGATTTCATTATTGCTTACATTTTTCTTTTGAAATAAAGAAATAAAAACTCAGATAGTATAAAACCTTAAGTTATACTTAATTACACTAATTACATTAAAATACATTGATAGTAAAGAGGTTTAATTAAATTTTGAATATAACTTAGTAACATACATGGAAGGGTTTTTAAAAGTGTCATTGTTAAAGGGTTATGTTAAAACGTGTACTGTTTTGTGTCTTAAGCTATTTATAATAAACTGTTGCAGTTCTCTGTTGCAACATACAGTCATTCTAGAAAATAAAAAGGTTGTTTAGATTTATTTAGCATTTTATTAAATGATGGTTACAAGTCGGTCAACTTAACAGAGTCCATATAGAATTAGGGTAGACAAAATAACAGATAAAATGTTAAGTTTTACAGGAAAAGAAATTATATTTATTTAGGAGGCTTTTAGAGGTTACACAAATGAAATATGAACATTTTCAGATGAACAAAAGTATTTTAAGTCTTAACATGAAATTTGTTTTACACTTAGAGCAGTCAACACTCTGACTTCATGTATTCACTGACAAATCCTTAATAAGAAAATGTTTATTTAAAAACTGATTTTTTGAGTACAAGATACTTGTAATTCTTACTGAAACTTCTCCAAATTCTGTGAAGATAAACGTACCATATTAAAGTTGTTATATGGTTACTCTTATGATTACTTTGGTGGTTATAAGGGTGGTGGAATCCGTTGATCCTGTGTGGAAAGAGTTAATGTAATGCCATCTTGGATATATCAAATTCAACTCATATTTCATTTCAGGCATAACATTTTACATATATAAAAAAGTTATTATTTTTATTTTATTGGCCTTTCAGCGGTGTCTGACTAACGTTACAGAAGTTGGATGACGCGGCACATTTACACTTATGTGACCGTATCCAATAATATAAACCTGGCCTTTATAAAGTGACCTGTCTTGGCTATGTTCTAGTGGACCAGTATTTTGTATAGTCACATTTCAGTTATAATACACTATTACTATTAACAAATAAGTTCTTAAACTTATTTGTATTAAAACATAGAACAGTAAATAAAGAAGTAAAGCAAATAATTATCTTTTCTAGTTATGACCTTTATACTAGGTTGCTGCTTGATGTAGGTTGCTAAGCCTTTAAAAATTTTGCACGTGTAGGATATGAAACAAAATAATTTTTTTAGGTTTTTATATATGCATTTTGAAATAACAAGAAATCATAAATTATTATATAAATACCACAGAATTCCACAATAGTTTATCAGGCTTAATAACTAAACTGTATTTGGGTCTAAAAAATATGATTTTTCAAGCTCACTAATGTCTTACCTTACCACTTGGAATCTACCATGAAAAGAAAGGGTTTCCCACATAAATACTTCACAGAGCTCAGAGAACCTGATCAACTCCACAACTACTCTGCTGAACAGCTCTTCTATGAGAGACATCTCCTCCCAATGGCACCTTGGCTACCTTTCCTTTTGGTACTGTTCTTTGGCAGATGTCTGACGATCTGCAGAATCTACTCCTGGCCAATAGAAGTTTCTGGTTATTCTGTTTGCCATTTTTTTTGTCCCTAGGTGTCCTGCCACAATTGATTGATGAACCAACTTTGTCACTTGAGTTTGTTATTCTGTTGTACTATGATCTGTTTCACTTCCCCAGTATAATTGCTTTGATAGATTTGGTATAGAACTCCCTTCTATACCTCTATTCTATATGTATTTTTCCCATTTGTTTTGTGATCGACTTTCTTCTGGGCATTTTCCCAAAGATTCTGCAGTGAAGGACCTTTCTTCTGTGCTTTCTTCGGTTCCTGAAAACCTAATTTCAAGATGTTGCCTTTTGACACTTGCAGGGACTTGATGTCTTGTTTGCTCTTCTTTTTTTGAGCTCTGGTTGTGACAGCAGATGCTTTATAGAGCTTCTTTCTGTTTAGTTCCTCCAGATTTCTACTACCTGGTATGTTTCCTATTATCAAGTCATGTGTTGGTTCCTTGATACGCATGGTTTCAAGGTCTCCTACATAATATGGAGTATCCATCTTTATTTTTTGCTATCGGGAATATTCTCACATGAATTAACACACACACAGCCATACCTTATCTGTCATCTGATAATCAGATACTAGACTAGTTCTCACTGCTGCACCACCGCACCCAGTGTCGCATAGAACCTTTACTTTCTTGTCCCCAACATAGCCTTCACATATTGGCATATTATGATTTGTTGGCATCTCTTGATATTTGTAACATGCTCCCATCACTATTGGCACTGTTAATCCATTTGCTAATTTGACCTGACCATTAGTTGTGCACTGATCAATCATTCTCTTTTGTATTGAATCTGAGGAGTAGCCTTGATTCTCTCTCTTCTGACAGCATCATCCATAATGCCAGTCACTCGTTTCTTGTTTCTTTTCAGCATTGTCTTTGTAAATAGCTCCAGCTGCTTTATGTTATGATTTCTGCTGTTGTTTGTTGGTAATAGACTTGCCCTCCTTTGCAGTTTGTCCCATTTTATAACAAACATAGCATCTTTTCTCCCTTCTATCTATTAACCTCTTGTCACCTTTGGTAAGCTCTTACTTCTAGTCAGCCATTACTGGTTTCACATTTGACTGGACATTCTTGGACTTGCCAGTTATACTACCTCCTTGGGCTTTAATATTATGTTCTGCCAGCTTGATCATCTTGTCTACATCTTTCAGTGCTCTCTCCTTTAAGAATAGTGACATGTCATTTGAGCACGTGATCATGAACTGTTCTTTCACTAATAGGTCTGCCAATCCTTTAAAACTATTTTCACACTTGACCATATCAGTCTGTCTGGTGAAATAATGCTGCAGATGTGCTACAAACTGAATACAGTTTCTGCAGTGTCTGGTTTAACTCCTCTGAACTTCCAACGAAAACCTTCTTCAGTAAGTTCATATCATTTCAATAAAGCTACTTTTATCATAATCCATGGCATCTTCTGACATCATGCCTGCATATACTTGTAGGCCTTTTCCTGTTGACACATGAAACACTATCAAGTTATACACATTCTAACATAACAAAATGTATACAAATGTTGACACATGAAACAATATTAAGTTATACACATTCTAACATAACAAAATGAATACAAATGTTGACACATTCTAACATAACAAATTATACACATTCTAATATAACAAAATATATACATTCTAACATAACAAAATATATACAAATGTTGACACATGAAACAATATCAAGTTATATACATGATAAAAGGAACAGCCATAATGGAAGGATGAACAATGAAAAAAACAACATACCTAATGTTGTACACAGGAAAAACTGTATCAATGAATGCAAGTTTTCATAAGTATTGTACTACAAACATTTTAGACATTCTAAACTGATTTTGACACACAAAAGGTAGCATCACTGCTGTATGAATAACAAAAAAAAAGTTACAAAATATTTCAGTCAAAATTTAATGTAAAAAGTAACCACTGTTGTACTTTGAAATATAAACCTTAAAATAGTTAGAGAAAAAAATGTAAACAAAGAGAGGAGACATAGATAAAGAATTTACTTATAATGTGATACTCTTTAAAATGTTTAATACATAAATTCATTACACAGTTTACATTTGATTGTTACTTTATTTTCTGGGAAGCACAGTCTGTATCTCTTCCTGTCATTTCTATCAACTGTTATTGGGAAATGTGTGCCAAGAGTGAGTCCTGTACAGTTCTGGAGAGGGGTATACCAGAAGGACCTGGTCTGCTTTGAAGTAGAGGCTGAATAAGAGCTGTGACCAGGCCCTTTCTGAAGGCCTGGGTTAATGCCGGCTGATTGTTTTGTTTTTTGTACAAAATTTAAGCATGTACAACTGTCAAGTCCAAAAGTCGAAAAAAAAAGTTTTTTATACCATTTTATTGTCCTTTGTCCAGTACAATAGTAACTTAATTGTTGGTCATTTAGGTCCACCCCTCCTGTAAACTTGTTGTAGTCCACAGTTAACTGAGGTTTTATAATCTCAGCATCCCTCTTCTTGTCATAGTATTAGAGTGTAAAGTTGAAAGTATGTAATTGGTTGTCAGTCCACAGCTGTCAGAGTTCCACATTTAAAAGATTGTACTTTTACTCTATGTAGGTTTTGTTACAAAAACGGAAGTCACGTGATGCTGCTAGTGCATGCGTGACTGAATTTTTCGAATGATCAGGGAGGCCCAAGTGTTTTCCAGACGCCTCCTTCATTGGTATTTTAGCCTGGCAGAGAAAGCCAACAATTAATGAATGAATGAAGAAAGTTCCGGGTAATTTACGATTCTGTTTTGCACTCGTAGAAAGCGAAGTTATCGAGATTGTGAATCGCTGTGATTTATAATGTGTATTATAAAAGTGACAAGAAACGTGCTGATTTTGAAATTATTGCGTGCTAAAAGTTTGTATCGAGAAAGAATAAACTGGTTTAATCAAGAAGGGACTTGTATCACTGAAGTTCTTCGGAAAGAATTTATACCAGAAATTATCAAACAACAGATAAGCAACAAGGTGGTGTCAGAGAGCAGGATGAAAAAAAGAAAGAAAGAAAGATGGAAAAGAGAAGTGGCAAATCAAACTACGACTTAGCAGATTTGATGGCAGCAATACAAAAACAGCATGAGAAACAACAAGAGAGATTACAGCTTTTGTTGGAGGAAAAATAAAAGAAACAAGAAGAGAGATTACAGCTGTGGTTGGAGGAGAAAGAAAATGAACAAGAAGAAAGTCTCCAACAGTTAAGAGAAAGCCAGCACACACAAATGGAAAAGATTAGTAAATTTCAAAGTGAATTAAATACATTAAAGGATGATTTACTGTCTTTTACACAGGAAGGATATATTAGCCATCGACCTAATCAGCCCTAGACAACAACAAGCCACTTCTAGACCCCACAGCTAAACCCTAATGCAGACATCTTCAGTCCTGCCAGAGTCACATTCCAGACATGAGTGTCAGCAATAGGGGTGATCTAGTACAAAGGAAGTCACAGGAATTCCATGAGAAAGCACCATGGGAAGCATATAAAGCACAATTTGAGCTACTGGCAGAAATGAATGGATGGACAGAGGAGCAGCAAGCAGTGTACCTGGCAATGAGCCTGAAGGGACAACCACTGGAAATACTTGGACAATTGTCAGCAGGTAGCTGCTCTAGAAATCAGGTATGGAACTCAAAACCAGTCTGAAGTTTACAGGGCTAGGTTTAGGACGAGAGTCCTTGCTAAAGGGGAGAGCGTGCAAGAGCTGGCACAGGATTTGAAAAGTATGGCACACAAGGCCTACAAAACTGCACCACCCGATGTCCTCAAGATGTTGCTGAGGGATCAGTTTGTACAAGCTTTGGACAGTCCACAACTGAAGATACAAGTAAAACAAGCACACCCCTTTACTATGCAGGATGCAATGGCCAGAGCTCTTGAATTCGAATCCTACGTTAAGTCCAGGACAGAGGTACCAAGATTGACAC
>NW_013670292.1:7458-9778 GCF_000517525.1 Limulus polyphemus
CCCCCATCATGAAAGTCCCAACAGCTAGGTGTAAAATGCTAAGCACACGTAGTGACTACGTGACAGGAAAGCTGGATGGCCAAAGGTGCAACTTTGTCATAGATTCTGCATCTCAGCAAGCCCTTGTGAGTATCAAGGTGCTGGATCACAAAGGAATACCAGAAGCCATACAGAAGCTCTGTGGTATGACAGGACATTATGCAAGGTTGTGGGGACCAGTATGGGTAACTATTGAGCTCATGGGCATAAAGGACAGACACAGTATACTTGGCTGACATTGAAGACCAATGCATGTTAGGGTTGGACTAAAGACCAATGCATATTAGGGTTGGACTACCTACTACCAAGGAAGTGTGTAGTTAACTTTGCTAAAATGATGTTTGTGAACAACAAAGGCCAAATTCCAGTAAGTGTTGTTGCTTCTGTTGACTTGCATGTCATAGCACTTAAGTCAACTACAATACCTACTATGTCATAGAAGATAATTTGGAGTAGAATAAAAGAACATCCCCAAAGAATCCCGATGCTTGTGCAAGCAGTGGAAGACCCATCCAGGCCAGCCAACGTAAAAATTGGAAGGTCACTTGTGTCAGGTCATTAAGTAGTACCCATAACAGTGGCTAATTTCTCTAAATGTGAGCAAACACATATTTAGGTTCATTCTGATAACCAGATCAAGTATATAACATCATATTGTGGTTAATTCTGATAAATATAACAAGTATATAATCATAAATATGATATTATATACTTGATCTAGTTATCAGAATGAACCTCAATATGATTATATACTTGTTATATTTATCAGAATGAACCTCAACATGATTATATACTTGTTATATTTATCAGAATTAACCTCAATAGGTTCATTCTGATAACTAGATCAAGTATATAATATCATATTTAGATTCATTCAGTAACTACAAAAATCTGATAACTATATCAAATACATAGTCATATTTAAATCCATTCTGTAACTACATCAATCTGATAACTAAATCAAGTATAGTCGTATTTAGATTCATTCTGTACCTACAGCAACTTGATAACTAAATCAAGTATATAGTCATATTTAGATTCATTTTGTACCTACAGCGACCTGATAACTAAATCAAGTATATAGTCATATTTAGATTCATTCTGTGACTACAGCAACCTGATAACTAAATCAAGTATATAGTCATATTTAGATTCATTCTGTGACTACAGCAACCTGATAACTAAATCAAGTATATAGTCGTATTTAGATTCATTCTGTGACTACAGCAACCTGATAACTAAATCAAGTATATAGTCGTATTTAGATTCACTCTGTACCTACAGCAACCTGATAAGTAGATCGAGTATGTAGTTGGATTTCAGGATATTCTGTATTCAAATATTTGTGATCTTTTTCACAGTTGTCAATAAAAAACTTTATTATTCTTGCTTACTGGTTCATTTTGTTTATTCATAAACAAGCTCATTTTTATATTTATTTAATTTTTCTATGTGTTTTTGTTTAGGTTCTTGACTGTGGTCACTTCTGGGCTCTGTATGCTGATGACATTAATCGATCAAACCTAGCATATATTGAAGAAACAATCAACATGTATGGTGGGAAAAATTTGCAGGTAACTTTTCTTCCGTATAAAATTCAGTAATTTGCTGCTCCATATAGTATTAAACAGGGTGGTGATTATGTAACCACTTAGTTTTTTAAACAGCTGCCATATAACTGCATAATGTGGTGGAGTTTCAATATACCATGAAACATACCCTAAAACAAACCAACACTTCTTCATATATACAGCTGCCATATAACTGCATAATGTGGTAGTTTCAATATACCATGAAACATACCCTAAAACAAACCAACACTTCTTCATATATACAGCTGCCATATAACTGTGTAGTGTAGTAGTTTCAATATACCATGAAACATACCCTAAAACAAACCAACACTTCTTCATATATACAGCTGCCATATAACTGTGTAATGTAGTAGTTTCAATTTACCATGAAACATGCCATAAAACAAACCAACACTTCATATATACAGCTGCCATATAACTGTGTAATGTGGTAGAGTTTCAATATACCATAAAACAAACCAACACTTCTTCATATATATACAGCTGCCATATAACTGTGTAATGTGGTAGAGTTTCAATATACCATAAAACAAACCAACACTTCTTCATATATATATACAGCTGCCATATAACTGTGTAATGTGGTAGAGTTTCAATATACCATAAAACATACCATAAAACAAACCAACACTTCATATATACAGCTGCCATATAACTGTGTAATGTGGTAGAGTTTCAATATACCA
>NW_013670292.1:10467-18229 GCF_000517525.1 Limulus polyphemus
GTAGAGTTTCAATATACCATGAAACATGCCAACACTTCATACATACAGCTGCCATATAACTGTGTAATGTGGTAGAGTTTCAATATACCATGAAACATACCATAAAACAAACCAACTCTTCATATATACAGCTGCCATATAATTGTGTAATGTGGTAGAGTTTCAATATACCATGAAACATACCATAAAACAAACCAACACTTCTTCATATATACATATATACAGCTGCCATATAATTGTGTAATGTGGTAGAGTTTCAATATACCTTGAAACATACCATAAAACAAACAAACACTTCATATATACAGCTGCCATATAACTGTGGAATGTGCTAGAGTTAAAGCGTAAAAAGAAACAATGCATTCATTCTACTGGAAGTGTACATGTTCTAAGAAACTGTCTAAATTTCTTAGCTTGAAATGACCATAAAATTGCATGTTTCTCATTCGATTTGTAGTACTTTAAGGCTTAATTTTAATGGTTCTCTGAGATGACTAAAAACTTCCTGGGATGACGAACTCAGACCCCCGTGTTGTCTGACAGAAAACTAGCACCCTTACTCAAAATAGAACCGCAGTCTACTTACTTATCCATGCTCACACTATACATGTAATGTTGACTCCAATCCTCGACCAAAATCATTGGTAAATTCCCTAACTACAAACTTAAAAAATATGAACCCCAGAAAAATATCTTTTTTGTCATTTTTTGTTTTTTTAAGATTGTACACTGTACAAGAGAAATATTGGTGCAATCCACCAAAAGGGGTTGAAAACGTTTGGAAAAGTTTGCTTTTGTGATTGGCTAATAATGCTCATTTATTCACTAAACTTTCTATTGTAGACTAACTGCATGTAAATTTTGTATGGTAACACAATAGAGTGTATACAGCTGAGTTAGTTACATTATCACACTTTTTTTTTTCAACTTACAGCGTTTATAGTAAGTAAGATTTATTTGTAAAACAGGCATGACATTTCGATCACTGATCTAATCATACTTGGTACTTAATCGGTAAGTAAACTCAGAAAGAAACTATTACCACACAATGTATTGCACGATGTTTGTATTCATATATATGGGCTGGTGGGAATTTGTAATGACAACGAACATCAAGCACACAGATATTTAGTGAAGTTAATTTCTAGTGTCGATGATTATGACAATAAAACTAACATGGCTGTCTCAGCTTTTTACCTCCTTTACAAACTAAAATGATCAAATTTACGAAATCAAACTTCAAATTTTCATGGTTAATCATCACAGTTGAAACACTGGCCCTCAGTCAATTACACACGTATAGGCCTAAGGCTAATGTTAGACAGATACAACCGATCGAGTCTAGGAAATATGGAAGACCTAGCTATCATGAGTAAAGCAGGAAGATCCATGAATTAAACAGAACATAACAATGATAACAGAAAAATAAAATTTTATGAAAGTTGTGATCAGTGTGAAACAGAATAACAATAAATGAAATAAGGCTAGCTTTGACTCTCTCCAGGTCAATACAGAATAACAATAAATAAAATAAGGCTAGCTTTGACTCTCTCCAGGTAAATACAGAATAACAATAAATAATATAAGGCTAGCTTTGACTCTCTCCAGGTCAATACAGAATAACAATGAATAAAATAAGGCTAGTTTTGACTCTCTCCAGGTCAATACAGAATAACTAAATAAAATAAGGCTAGATTTGACTCTCTCCAGGTCAACACAGAATAACAATAAATGAAATAAGGCTAGCTTTGACTCTCTCCAGGTCAGTACATATCAGTGTTTGTGTGTGTGTGCCTGTGCAGTGCTCAGGCATTGTGTTCATATTATGGTATAGTAGTATGTATGAGAGTTCGATACAAGTCTAGACTTACTACAGGCTGTAATTTAATGTACTTGACAAGCAGGTCAAGCAAGTTAGAATGAAAACATTGAATGTGATTGGCCAAGATTGCTGTTTTGTTTAAAAGTTTTACAGGTCAATGACTGTTTATTTCCTTAAGATAGTATGTAACATTAGCATGGTTTGGGATTAATTTTTCCAATGTAATGAAACTTCCCATGAAATAAGGCATCAAAAATTAGTTGTCTAAAGATACGAGATTACCAACCAAACATTAATTGTACTATTTGGAAATAAATAAGATATAAAAAATCAAAATTCTTTTTTTAGGGTCTTTGTACATCAATATTTCCCTAATTGCATCTTTTTGAAGGTCTATGTTTTGGGGTTTTTCGGGAAACCATTACAGTCTTCTGGACAACCTGGAAATTTCCTTAAAATCAAGCCCAATACTACTTTCAGTAGAAAGAATATAAAAGCATTTTCCTCTTTGAACAGTGTACACTACTTCTTATGAGACTTTTTACCCAATACCTATTCTTGTCAGGTTGGCCAAAAATGCAACACACACTCAACATTTTGTGTTGTAATGCTTTATAGCTGTTACTCATAGCATGTAAGACTGAATTTTCTTTGCTGTGATTAAGTAAAATTTGTGGTTTATTTTATTTTTTTTACAGTTTTATATATGTTTTAAAATGATAAGTAACACATTACACGATCATATAATTAATGTTTATTGTACCTGAATAAGTAACATATTACACGATCATATAATTAATGTGTATTGTACCTAAATAAGTAACATATTACACGATCATATAATTAATGTTTATTGTACCTGAATAAGTAACATATTACACAATCATATAATTAATGTATATTGTACCTGAATAAGTAACACATTACACGATCATATAATTAATGTATATTGTACCTAAATAAGTAACACATTACACGATCATATAATTAATGTTTATTGTACCTGAATGAGTAACACATTACACTATCATATAATTAATGTTTATTGTACCTGAATAAGTAACACATTACACGATCATATAATTAATGTTTATTGTACCTGAATAAGTAACACATTACAAAATCATATAATAAATGTTTATTGTACCTGAATGAGTAACACATTACACAATCATATAATAAATGTTTATTGTACCTGAATGAGTAACATATTACACGATCATATAATTAATGTGTATTGTACCTGAATAAGTAACATATTACACGATCATATAATTAATGTTTATGGTACCTGAATAAGTAACATATTACACGATCATATAATTAATGTTTATGGTACCTAAATAAGTAACATATTACACGATCATATAATTAATGTATATTGTACCTGAATAAGTAACACATTACACGATCATATGATTAATGTGTATTGTACCTGAATAAGTAACATATTACACGATCATATAATTAATGTTTATGGTACCTAAATAAGTAACATATTACACAATCATATAATGAATGTTTATTTTACCTAAATAAGTAACACATTACATAATCATATAACTCTGATATTATGTATTTAGGTTCTCAAGTCTCCTCCTGAACCTGGTATGCTTGTTCTGGCTCCTTATGTAGATGGTAGAGGTATCTGTTTCTATCGAGCACGCATTGAAGATGTCATGTCAGATAGGGTTTACGTAAGTTTATATTGCCTTCATTTGAAATCTAATTCCAAGTTCTGAAAGTTTTATATTTGGGCCTCCCATGGGTTATATAATACACTATGTGGTAATACAACTTGTTTAGAATTATGTATCAAAGATGTCATGTCAGACAGGGTTTTTATAAGTTATATTGCCTTCTTTTGAAATCTAATTCCAAGTTCTGAAAGTTTTATATTTGGGCCTCCCATGGGTTATATAATATACAATGTGGTAATACAACTTGTTTAGAATTATGTATCAAAGATGTCATGTCAGACAGGGTTTATATAAGTTATATTGCCTTCTTTTGAAATCTAATTCCAAGTTCTAAAAGTTTTATATTCGGGCCTCCCATGGGTTATGTAATACACGATGTGGTAATACAACTTGTTTAGAATTATGTATCAAAGATGTCATGTCAGACAGGGTTTATATAAGTTATATTGCCTTCTTTTGAAATCTAATTCCAAGTTCTGAAAGTTTTATATTTGGGCCTCCCATGGGTTATATAATACACGATGTGATATTACAACTTGTTTAAAATTACATCCAATTATGGGAGAGTTGACGGTACTTCATATTTAGTATGGTTTTTTTCAGGTTTTCTTTGTTGATTATGGTAACACTGCTTGTATCAAGAACTTGAATGATATTTATGACATTGATCCTGAAAAGACTCCAGACCTGCTGACCACTCCAGCTCAGGTGAATGTCTGTTTGAGTTTTGATAAGATTTGTAAAAATCTGTGTTGTATTTCTTATTTCAACAATAAGTTATTACCTTAATACTTTGTTGTTGTTTTTCTATCAGTCTAACAATGTGCATTCTCATTATTGTATTGTTGCCAGATTAATCATGTATGTTCTCATTTTGTTGGTCACTCTAAAGAGTTGTCAGATTATTAATATGTCCACATAGCTTCATTGTATGTATGGTTACCAGACCAATGATGTGTGGACTTTTGATGTTGGTATTCTATGTGTGAATGTAAGATTAACAATACTGTTCAGTGTAAAGAGTTGCCAGATTATTAATATGTCCTATAACATTATTATTTATTGTATTGTTACCAGACTAATGATGTGTGGACTTCTGATGTTGGTATTCAATGTGTGAATGTAAGATTAACAATACTGTTCAGTGTAAAGAGTTGTCAGATTATTAATATGTCCACATAGCTTCATTGTATGTATGGTTACCAGACTAATGATGTGTGGACTTCTGATGTTGGTATTCAATGTGTGAATGTAAGATTAACAATACTGTTCAGTGTAAATAGTTGCCACATTATTAATATGTCCTATAACATTATTATTTATTGTATTGTTACCGGACTAATGATGTGTGGACTTCTGATGTTGGTATTCAATGTGTGAATGTAAGATTAACAATACTGTTCAGTGTAAAGAGTTGCCAGATTATTAATATGTCCTATAACATTATTATTTATTGTATGGTTACCAGACTAATCATGTGTGGACTGATCATTTCATTCTTCATTGAAAATTTTGCACCAATTGTTTAAATTTTCATTGTATTAGCCCCTAGACTGATAATGTTATTGTTCAGCTGCTTAACTAGTAATGTATATATTGATAATGTTGCTAGACTAGTGACTCATTTATCAGTCTGTCTGTTGTTCATAATACAGTTGCTGGACTATTGACTTAAATTTTGACAAAGAGAAGTTTAGACCTACTCTTACTGCTACTAACATAAATGTTGACAAGCAGAATGTTAGACCTATAGCTAGAGCTATTAACTTAAATGTTGATGAACAGAAGATAGACCTATAGCTAGAGCTATTAACTTAAATGTTGATAAACAGAAGATAGACATATAGCTAGAGCTATTAACTTAAATATTGACAAAGAGAAGTTTAGACCTATAGCTAGAGCTATTAAGTTAAATGTTGATAAGCAGAAGTTAGACCAATAGCTAAAGCTATTAACTTAAATATTGACAAAGAGAAGTTTAGACCTAGAGCTAGAGCTATTAACTTAAGTGTTGATAAGCAGAAGTTAGACCAATAGCTAGAGCTATTAACTTAAATATTGACAAAGAGAAGTTTAGACCTATAGCTAGAGATATAAACTTCAATGTTGCCAAGCAGAAGTTAGACCAATAGCTAGAGCTATTAACTTAAGTGTTGACAAAGAGAAGTTTAGACCTATAGCTAGAGATATAATCTTCAATGTTGCCAAGCAGAAGGTAGACACATAGCTGGAACTATTAACTTATATGTTGACAAAGAGAAGTGTAGACCTATAGCTAGAGCTATTAACTTAAATATGGAAAAGAGAAGTTTTAGCCTATAACTACAGCTACTAATGTAGATGTTCATTATACAGTTGCTAGACTATTGACTGGTTTTTCAGTCTGTCTGTTGTTCATTGTAGTTGCTAGACCATTGACTGGTTTATCAGTCTGTCTGTTGTTCATTGTATAGTTGCTAGGCTATTAACTGGTTTATCAGTCTGTTTGTTGTTCATTGTATAGTTGCTAGACTATTGACTGGTTTATCAATCTATCTGTTGTTCATTGTATATTTGCTAGACTAGTGACTGGTTTATCAGTGTCTGTTGTTCATTATACAGTCGCTAGACTATTGACTGGTTTATCAGTCTGTCTATCTGTTCATTGTATAGTTGCTAGACTATTGACTGGTTTATCAGTCTGTCTGTTGTTCATTATGCAGTTGCTAGACTATTGACTGGTTTATCAGTCTGTCTGTTGTTCATTGTATAGTTGCTAGACTAGTGACTGGTTTATCAATCTATCTGTTGTTCATTGTATAGTTGCTAGACTAGTGACTGGTTTATCAGTCTTTCTGTTGTTCATTGTATAGTTGCTAGACTATGACTGGTTTATCAGTCTGTTTGTTGTTCATTGTATAGTTGCTAGACTATTGACTGGTTTATCAATCTATATGTTGTTCATTGTATAGTTGCTAGACTATTGACTGGTTTATCAATCTATATGTTGTTCATTGTATAGTTGCTAGACTAGTGACTGGTTTATCAATCTATCTGTTGTTCATTGTATAGTTGCTAGACTATTGACTGGTTTATCAATCTATCTGTTGTTCATTATATAGTTGCTAGACTAGTGACTGGTTTATCAATCTTGCTGTTGTTCATTGTATAGTTGCTAGACTATTGACTGGTTTATCAATCTATATGTTGTTCATTGTATGGTTGCTAGACTATTGACTGGTTTATCAATCTATATGTTGTTCATTGTATAGTTGCTAGACTAGTGACTGGTTTATCAATCTATCTGTTCTTTATGTTAATAAATCTTAATGTTCGTTAGAGATGTATCTATTAGTATTGTTGCCAGTTTATATGTTTTAGACCATTAACAAGTATGTTGGTCATAACAAGTAAATGTGTACTGTCTTTATTATTTATTTAATTACTACTTTTGTAATCCCTAGTTGAATTTCGAAATTGCTTTTTTTGTTTTCTTTTAGGCTTTTGAGTGTGTCTTGAGTGAAGTACGCCCTTCTGCTCTCAGGTCACCTCGAGGACAATGGACAAAAGAAGCTCGTGACTGGTTTAAAACTCAGATTGATGGACAGGATCTTGTAGCAAGGGTATAACTTTCTTCTAACATATGAGATCTTTTGTTCTGAAGTTTGATTTTCAGTATGAGGTTATGAGGTAGAGATGTATTACACATAGGAATATATTGAGGTTAACCCATATCAAACACTACAACATAGTTAGGATAAACATGTATAGAGCATATTAAACATTGTGCGTAACTAAGTGTATGTTTATATATTAGTTACAGGACATATCATGTTAAAGTAATCCTGGAACATTCAGAGACTTTGTAAAGCACCTAGAAACAAGGTCACATTATGAATCAGAGAATCAGTGAAGCATTGAGTCAGTTTTTGGTTGATAGAATGCTAGTCATTCGGTGAAGTATTTAGTTTCAGTGAAGTAGTGGGATCACTTTTAGAGAATAGATCACAATTACAAACTAGTTTATAGGATATAGATAGAGAATAGATCATGACTACAAACTAGTTTATAGGATATATATAGAGAGAATAGATCACAACTACAAACTAGTTTATAGGATATATATATAGAGAATAGATCACAACTACAAACTAGTTTATAGGATATAGATAGAGAATAGATCACAACTACAAACTAATTTATAGGATATAGACAGAGAATAGATCACAACTACAAACTAGTTTATAGGATATAGATAGAG
>NW_013670292.1:19229-22136 GCF_000517525.1 Limulus polyphemus
GATTTACAGTTAGTGCATATTAATCACTAGAGTGTAACAAAGATGTACAGGTTAGTTCATATTAATCACTAGAGTGTAACAAAGATGTACAGGTTATTTCATATTAATCACTAGAGTGTAACAAAGATGTACAGGTTAGTTCATATTAATCACTAGAGTGCAACAAAGATGTACAGGTTCATATTAATCTCTAGAGTGTAACAAAGATGTACAGGTTAGTTCATATTAATCACTAGAGTGTAACAAAGATGTACAGGTTAGTTCATATTAATCTCTAGAGTGTAACAAAGATGTACAGGTTAGTTCATATTAATCACTAGAGTGTAACAAAGATGTACAGGTTAGTCCATATTAATCACTAGAGTGTAACAAAGATTTACAGTTAGTCCATATTAATCACTAGAGTGTAACAAAGATGTACAGGTTAGTTCATATTAATCACTAGAGTGTAACAAAGATGTACAGGTTAGTTCATATTAATCACTAGAGTGTAACAAAGATGTACAGGTTAGTTCATATTAATCACTAGTGTAAGAAGGATGTACAGGTTAGTCCATACTAATCACTAGAGTGTAACAAAGATGTACAGTTAGTCCATGTTAATCACTAGTGTATAAAAAGGATGTACAGTTAGTCCATGTTAATCACTAGTGTATAAAAAGGATGTACAGCTTAGTCCTGTTTATATGGATATGTTGCTAACCACAGGTAAATTCAGTAACACAAATGTGTGTTTAGAGCACCTAAGTCCTAACTTCAATTACCAAGAATATTTACTGATAATCGGTCTTGTTTAAAGCTTGTGACTTTAACCACTAGGTATATTCAGTTGTGCAGAATGTGGTACGGTTAGAGCTAGTGAAGGTTCTTCCCAATGGACAGGAAATGAGCATCAACAAAAAGTTAATTGATTATCAGTTTGCTGAAGCATCTGAGGAGAGCTATCTTTCAAAGGTAGGGCTGAACATGTTGCTTAGAAAGAGTAAACCTGTGCTTGTGATTTGTAATTTTGGTTGTAGTTATTTTGTGTTTGGTACATGTAGTTTTATTTCTGTGTACTTATCCAAACTTTAGTGTCCATTATTCTTGGTTTTTAAGTGCCACCTTGTACATAGTGGTGAGAGTAAACCATTGTGTGGTACAATGTACAAGCAAACGTCAAGATCATTTTATGCTTCAGCTTATTACAAAAGTGCTTATGTTCTTGGGTGTCCTGTTACGTTATTGTAAAATATATTTCACTTCATACTGGACTCTTTAAATATCTTTATTTTCACAAGATTAAGTCCAATAGAGTTTGTGTTTGTCAAGGTAATGCCTTGAGGTTGATCAGTGACCTTCAGCTAGTCTACCCTGAAAAGTATTTTTTTCTAATACAAGTAGTAACTGCTAGTATTAATGTGTATAATTAAGTACTAATCAGTCTTCATGAATTAGCAGTTTCTCTCTTTATAAATTGTGTGAGGTGAACAATACAACTTTCTGGTAAGAAGTTAAAGTTACTGTCACTGCTTCTTATATAGTAACTACAGTTACTTTAACTACTGCTTGTATATTAACTAAAGTTACTGTCACTACTGCTTGTATAGTAACTACATTTACTTTCACTACTGCTTGTATAGTAACTACAGTTACTGTCACTGCTACTTCTATATTAATTAAAGTTACTGTCACTGCTACTTGTATAGTAACTCAAGTTACTGTCACTGTTGCCTGTATAGTAACTAAAGTTACTGTCACAGCTACTTGTATAGTAATTAAAGTTACTGTCATTGCTACTTGTATAGTAACTGAAGTTACTGTCACTGTTGCTTGTATAGTAACTGAAGTTACTGTCACTGTTGCTTGTATAGTAACTAAAGTTACTGTCACTGTTGCTTGTATAGTAACTAAAGTTACTGTCACTGTTGCTTGTATAGTAACTAAAGTTACTGTCACTGCTGCAGTGACAGTAACTTTAGTTACTATACAAGCAGCAGTGACAGTAACTTTAGTTACTATACAAGACTAAGCAAGCAGTAGTGAAAGTAGCTTCAGTTTATATACAAGTAGCAGTGACAGTAACTATAGTTATTATATTAGCACCAGTGACTAACTTTAATTACTATAGAAGTAGCAGTGAAAGTAACTTTAATTAATATGCAAGCAGCAGTGACAGTAACTTTAGTTACTATACAAGCAGCAGTGACAGTAACTTTAGTTACTATACAAGCACCAGTGACAGTAACTTTAGTTAATATACAAGTAGCAGTGACAGTAATTTTAATTACTATACAAGCAAAACTGAAGTTACTTTCACTTAACTTTAGTTACTATACAAGCAGTCTTTCACTGCTACTTATATAATAACTATAGTTACTTTCACTGCTACTTATATAATAACTATAGTTACTGTCACTGCTACTTGTATATTAACTGAAGTTACTGTCACTGGTGCTTGTATAGTAATTAAAGTTACTGTCACTGCTACTTGTATAGTAACTATAGTTACTTTCACTGCTACTTGTATAGTAACTATAGTTACTTTCACTGCTGCTTATATAATAACTATAGTTACTGTCACTGCTGCTAATATAATAACTATAGTTACTGTCACTGCTGCTAATATAATAACTATAGTTACTGTCACTGCTACTTGTATATTAACTGAAGTTACTTTCACTGCTACTTCTATAGTAATTAAAGTTACTGTCACTGCTACTTGTATAGTAACTATAGTTACTTTCACTGCTACTTGTATAGTTTCTTTCACTGCTGCTTATATAATAACTATAGTTACTGTCACTGCTACTTGTATATTAACTGAAGTTACTTTCACTGCTACTTCTATAGTAATTAAAGTTACTGTCACTGCTACTTGTATATTAACTGAAGTTACTTTCACTGCTACTTCTATAGTAATTAAAG
>NW_013670292.1:22935-25808 GCF_000517525.1 Limulus polyphemus
TTTCACTACTGCTTGTATAGTAACTACAGTTACTGTCACTACTGCTTGTATAGTAACTGAAGTTACTTTCACTACTGCTTGTATAGTAACTAAAGTTACTGTCACTGCAACTTGTATAGTAACTAAAGTTACTGTCACTGCAACTTGTATAGTAACTAAAGTTACTGTCACTGCTGCTTGCATAGTAATTAAAGTTACTGTCACTGCTGCTTGCATAGTAATTAAAGTTACTGTCACTGCCAGTTGTATAGTAACTACAATTACTTTCACTGTTGCTTATATAGTAACTAAAGTTACTGTCACTGCCACTTGTATAGTAACTAAAGTTACTGTCACTGCTACTTGTATAGTAACTAAAGTTACTGTCACTGCTACTTGTATAGTAACTAAAGTTACTGTCACTGCTGCTTGTATAGTAACTACAGTTACTTTCACTGTTGCTTGTATAGTAATTAAAGTTACTGTTACTACTGCTTGTATATTAACTAAGGTTACTTTCACTACTGCTTGTATGGTAACTAAAGTTACTGTCACTGCTGCTTGCATAGTAATTAAAAGTTACTTTCACTGCTGCTTCTATA
Organism: Limulus polyphemus; assembly: GCF_000517525.1. Lineage (NCBI taxonomy): Eukaryota > Metazoa > Arthropoda > Merostomata > Xiphosura > Limulidae > Limulus > Limulus polyphemus. The sequence continues at coordinate 23,517 of NW_013670292.1, forward strand.
GTAATTAAAAGTTACTTTCACTGCTGCTTCTATAGTAATTAAAGTTACTTTCACTGTTCCTTGTATAACATAATTTTTCACTTTCTCAGACTTAGTTTCTTTCCTTGATATTAATTTTTGTATATCTGATCTTCAAACCATGTATGTTTTCCTTTCTAATTATAGAATCAAAGAGTTACATGATGCATCAACTTTTTTCTTTTCTTTTCTTTTCTTTTCTCTTTGTATTTTTGTTTTATTGTATAGGTGTTTTCTGATGTTTAAATTTAACAAAAGAATTTTAAGAGTTTTCCTCAATTTGTGCTAATTACTTTTCAATGTATATGTTTAACTCAAGTTTGAAATCCAGAAATTTGTTGTAACAAGAATTTATTCATCAACAAATGAGTGAACATTGTAATAAAACAACAACGAACTCAAATATTTGTTTTCAGCAAAACCACGAACTTCGCACCAACCTCCAGATGTTCTCAACCTATAATATTTTGCCCCCAAGCTCTGATGTAGAGGAAGGAGGTTTTGTGCACCTCCCCTTTAAACAAGAGTTCCAAGAGAAACCATCAATGTGGACAACTAAAGTGGTTCGTTATATAAATTTACTTCTGGTTTATATTGTAACTAGCATATAGCCTGTCTGAAATGATGGGGCAACTACCCCCACCTCATAGTATACCCTAACCTCACATTTCTTAGCTAACTGGAATAAATAAATTTTGTGAAATCAAGCTTGACAAACAAAGAGGCAGAAAAGTACAGTCGAGGCAGTCAAAGTTTGATAAATTCCTTTGTGAGCCAATCAAAATTAAAATCTTTCATGAAATTAATTTGTAATGTATTCATAGGATAATTATTGGTAAGAATCAGTTACATTAAAAACTTCTAATATATATAGAAAAGCCAGTGTGTTTTGGTAACACTATGTTTCAACAATGTCTTTTATGTCATGTTGCTTAGCTGTAAAAGTGTAACTTAATATTGTATAACTGGAAAAATATTGTCCAAAAATAGTCCCCATTGATTAAAGCGTTTTTTTTTTTTAAACGTTGGTGATATAACAGAAAATAGCTTATTTCAGAAAAGATTTAAGTTTAAAATTGAATAGATATTTTTACTTTCATGATAAATTTTCTGCATGTCTTTACTTTAGGCTTATTATACCAACCCTCACTACACTTATAAAGTTTCAAGACACCACCATTCCCTCACTGCCCTTTTGCACCATCATCATCAAAATAGTAATGGGCAGACAGTAATTGGACTATTCTATCTAGATAAATGTAATTTGGCTTTTATGACTCCTGTTTCAAGAAATCAAGCATGATGTGACATGACACACTCTGGCTTTTATATAAGATAGATGCATGTTCACAAATTAGTTGAAATGTTAATGTCAACAAAGATATTCCACCAGTAGAGTCATATCATAATGAGATAGCAAGTAACCATACAGAGACAGAAGAGTTTTGATTCCAAGTTTTATACAGTAATGGAATAATTATGGTTGTAAGTTTTATACGGTAGTAGATTAACTGTGGTTGTAAGTTTTATACAGTAGTAGATTAACTGTGATTCTAAGTTTTATACAGTAGTGGATTAACTGTGATTCTAAGTTTTATACAGTAGTGGATTAACTGTGATTCTAAGTTTTATACAGAAGTGGATTAACTGTGATTCTAAGTTTTATACAGTAATTGAATAACTGTGGTTGTAAGTTTTATACAGTAATTGAATAACTATGGTTGTAAATTTTATACAGTAGTGGAATAACTGTGATTCTAAGTTTTATACAGTAATTGAAAAACTGTGGTTCTAAGTTTTATACAGTAGCAGATTAACTGTGATTCTAAGTTTTATACAGTAATTGAATAACTGTGGTTGTAAGTTTTATACAGTAGTGGATTAACTGTGGTTCTAAGTTTTATACAGTAGCAGATTAACTGTGATTCTAAGTTTTATACAGTAGTGGATTAACTGTGATTCTAAGTTTTATACAGTAATTGAATAACTGTGGTTGTAAGTTTTATACAGTAATTGAATAACTGTGGTTGTAAATTTTATACAGTAGTGGAATAACTGTGATTGTAAATTTTATACAGTAGTGGAATAACTGTGATTGTAAATTTTATACAGTAGTGGAATAACTGTGATTCTAAGTTTTATACAGTAATTGAAAAACTGTGATTCTAAGTTTTATACAGTAGCAGATTAACTGTGATTCTAAGTTTTATACAGTAGCAGATTAACTGTGATTCTAAGTTTTATACAGTAGCAGATTAACTGTGATTCTAAGTT
>NW_013670292.1:26704-31618 GCF_000517525.1 Limulus polyphemus
CACAGACAATATGTTAGTGTGAAACTATACCTATGTCAGTTGTCTTCCATCATAGCCTTGTTGTTTGCACCATATGCAGAGCTAAGGTATTGTGTGTTAATGAATAATGTACTTCACAGACAATATGTTAGTGTGAAACTATACCTATGTCAGTTGTCTTCCATCATAGCCTTGTTGTTTGCACCATATTCAGTACTTCATTGTTCACTTTATATGTTGTATTTTAGAGTGAAACTATACCTACATGAGTTGTGTTACATTGTTGCTACTCAATCTTAATCTTATTTAGTATAAAAGTTTTCTAGGCTGTAGACTATCCACCAGTTTTGTTTTTTATTAACAGGCTAAAAACGAATGTTAGTATCAACTGCTTTTTGTATTATCCAGTTAAATTAGGTTTTTCTAATTTCTGAATGTATGAAACTCAATTTGTTATATTATTCTTAGCCTTGTGTGAAATACCTAACTTCATAGTGATAAGTTAACCAAGGCTATTTATTGAGTGTAACATTCAATTTGTTTTCTAGGTTTAAAATGTAGAGTATGAACAAATTATTATAATATTAACAAAGATAAAATGTTGGTAGGACTGACATAGAACGCTCATGTTATACTGGAGCTCTGTGTGGGCTTGGATATGATCCCAGAACAAACCAGTCCATCTATCCAGATCATGACATGGAGCTTGTTTTTGACACAACATTTGATTGTGAAGACATCAGTGCCGTAAGTGACAATAAATATACATTCTCAAACTACATTGACAGTAAATATATAATGTGCTGTGTATATTTTAACTTTTATCATTTGAGTGTTTTAATTACTTATATTTACACAAGTACCTTGAATTTTAAACTTTTAATATTATAACAGAAATATGTAATATATTCACACAGTACTGTAAGTGATAGTAAATATGTAATACTTTCACTCAATGCTGTTACAGCAAAAATATAATATTTAGCAGTGCAAAAAGTGACTTCTTGGAAAAGCATTGTCAGAGTAAATGTTTAGTACTTTCTCCAGTATTTCAAGTGACTGTCAATGACTTATTAATATATATTAGTAACATTCTTGCCAGTACTAACCTTTATAGTAATATCTTTACTCACACAGTCAGTAAGCTATCACTGTATAGTAGTAATGTACTTGACACAGTTAGTAACACTTATAGTAATGTATTTACTCATACAGTTAGTAACACTTATAGTAATGTCTTTACTCACACAGTAAGTAACACTTATAGTAATGTCTTTACTCACACAGTCAGTAACACTTATAGTAATGTCTTTACTCACACAGTCAGTAACACTTATAGTAATGTCTGTACTCACACAGTTAGTAACACTTATAGTAATGTCTTTACTCACACAGTTAGTAACCTATCACTGTATAGTACTAACACTCTTAACACAGTTAGTAACCTATCACTGTATAGTACTAACACTCTTAACACAGTTAGTAACCTATCACTGTATAGTACTAACACTCTTAACACAGTTAGTAACCTATCACTGTATAGTACTAACACTCTTAACACAGTTAGTAACACTTATAGTAATGTTATTACTCACACAGTTAGTAACACTTATAGTAATGTCTTTACTCACACAGTTAGTAACAATTAGTTTGAAGTTATGTTTTTATTCATCTAATTAAGTAATTTTCTTTTATATGAGTTGCAATCTGTTGTTTCACAATTTTTCTTTTTGACACCTCCTTAGATGTAAATTGACATCAAACCTTGTATAAATACCTCAAACTGTATATGTTCACTTTACACTTTAATTAAAGACCACTAATTCGATTATGATAAATCTATCTTTAGAACTGCAGTTTTAAATAACACTTTAATTGAAGTCCCTGTTTATTTTAAGATCTACTTTCTTTATTAAAATGTTTTCTTTTCCAGAGATTGAGAGATAATTCATTCTGGATGTTTGTTTGGCCCATGTGTAGTTTATGTTATGACTGTGTTGAGGATGAGGGTTGAAGAAATTTTAACAAATCTTAGTATTCTTCAGATCAATAAAGTGAGGATGGGAATTAATCTTTTACTGGGGAGTGAAGAAAAGCTAGCTCAGTGGGCTCCAGATCAAATTATGAACATCCAGAAGCGTGTTAATAAACATCTACAAGAGTAAGAAATTTTTACTTCATGTTTTATATTTGTGAGGCTGTCTCTACTGTCCACACTCTTTTACTTTTCCAAATTACAAATATTGTGGAAAGTGTCTTTAACTTGTTACAACACTAGATTCTTGTATTTCAGTTTGACTTCTATCATAATTCTTATATTTGGCATGTTGTGTGGAAGTATCTGTAACTTAAGTATGGGGGTTATAATGTATGAATGAGTATCTGTAACTTAATTATGGGGATTGTAATGTATGAATGAATATCTGTAACTTAAATATAAAGATTATAATGTGTGAATGAATATCTGTAACTTAAGTATGGGGGGTTATAATGTATGAATGAGTATCTGTAACTTAAATATAAAGATTATAATGTGTGAATGAATATCTGTAACTTGAGTATGGGGGTTGTAATGTATGAATGAGTATCTGTAACTTAAGTATGGGGTTATAATGTATGAATGAGTATCTGTAACTTAAGTATGGGGGTTATAATGTATGAATGAATATCTAACTTAAGTATTGGGATTATAATGTATGAATGAATATCTGTAACTTAAGTATAGGGGTTATAATGTATGAATGAGTATCTGTAACTTAAGTATGGGGGTTATAATGTATGAATGAATATCTGTAACTTAAGTATGGGGGTTATAATGTATGAATGAGTATCTGTAACTTAAGTATGGGGGTTGTAATGTATGAATGAATATCTAACTTAAGTATGGGGGTTATAATGTTTGAATGAGTATCTGTAATTTAAGTATGGGGGATTATAATGTATGAATGAATATCTATAACTTAAATATAAAGGTTATAATGTATGATTGAATATCTGTAACTTCAGTACAAGTGTACACTTTGTGTGAGTGAGTATCTGTTACTTCAGTATCAGGTTACAGTGCATTAGTGAGTATCTGTAGTTTCAGTATTGGGTTACAGTGCATTAGTGAGTGAGTATCTGTAGCTTCAGTATCAGATTATATTGTGTTAGTGAATATCTGTAGCTTCAGTATCCGATTATATTGTGTTAGTGAGTATCTGTAACTTTAGTATCAGGTTAAAGTGTGAGTGAGTATCAGTAGCTTCAGTATCAAGTTAAAGTGTGTTAGTGAGTATCTGTAGCTTCAGTATCTGATTATATTGTGAGTGAGTATCTGTAGTTTAAGTATTGGGTTACAGTTTGCGAGTGAGTATCAGTAGCTTCGGTATCAAGTTAAAGTGTGTTAGTGAGTATCTGTAGCTTCAGTATCTGATTATATTGTGAGTGAGTATCTGTAGTTTAAGTATTGGGTTACAGTTTGCGAGTGAGTATCTGTAGTTTAAGTATTGGGTTACAGTTTGCGAGTGAGTATCTGTAACTTCAGTATCAGGTTACAGTATGTGTGAGTGAGTATCTGTAACTTCAGTATTGGGTTACAGTGTGTGAGTGAGTATCTGTTACTTCAGTGTCAGGTTACAGTGTTTGAGTGAGTATCTGTAGCTTCAGTATCAGGTTATATTGTGATCTGTAGCTTCAGTATTGGGTTACAGTGTGTGAGTGAGTATCTGTAACTTCAGTATCAGGTTATAGTATGTGTGAGTGAGTATCTGTAACTTCAGTATCAGGTTACAGTGCATTAGTGAGTATCTTTAGTTTAGTATCAGGTTATATTGTGATCTGTAGCTTCAGTATCGGGTTACAGTGTATGAGTGAGTATCTGTAGCTTCAGTGTTGGGTTCCAGTGTTTGAGTGAGTATCTGTCGCTTCAGTATCAGGTTATATTGTGATCTGTAGCTTCAGTATTGGGTTACAGTGTATGAGTGAGGATCTGTAGCTTCAGTATTGGGTAACAGTGTTTGAGTGAGTATCTGTAGCTTCAGTATCGGGTTATAGTATGTGTGAGTGAGTATCTGTAACTTCAGTATCAGGTTATAGTATGTGTGAGTGAGTATCTGTAACTTCAGTATCAGGTTACAGTGCATTAGTGAGTATCAGTAGTTTCATTATCAGATTATATTGTGAGTATCTGTAGCTTCAGTATCAGATTAAATTGTGAGTATCTGTAGCTTCAGTATCAGATTATATTGTGAGTATCTGTAGCTTCAGTATCAGATTATACTGTGAGTGAGTATCTGTAGCTTCAGTATCAGATTATATTGTGTTAGTGAGTATCAGTAGCTTCAGTATCAGGTTAAAGTGTGAGTATCTGTAGCTTCAGTATCGAGTTAAAATGTGAGTATCTGTAGCTTCAGTATCGAGTTAAAATGTGAGTATCTGTAGCTTCAGTATCGGGTTAAAGTGTGAGTATCAGTAGCTTCAGTATCGGGTTAAAGTGTGAGTATCAGTAGCTTCAGTATCAGGTTAAAGTGTATCTGTAGCTTCAGTATCAGGTTAAAGTGTGAGTATCTGTAGTTGATTAAGGTAAATTGTTTGAATGCATAATTAATATTTAGTTTATATTTTCATTTTCATAGTTATTTATCCCTAGAATTAAAAATAATTCAAATCATGGTTTAATATGTCAGGTTTGTAAAATACTTAATTCTTTTCCTATCTCATGAAGAGGTGGTTCATACGAAGAAATAGCTTTCCTCTTTATTTGGCTGAATATAATACAATTAAGAAGTATTCAGAGATTTTCTGTAGCTCTAAGATTAACAGATATTCTACAATTAAACATTCAGAGATTTTCTGTAGCTCTAAGATTAACAAATGTTCTACAACTAAACAGTTTGTGTTTTTCCACATACAGGAAACATTGTTGACATAAAGAAAAAATTAAACTTTTTCATT
>NW_013670292.1:32504-34544 GCF_000517525.1 Limulus polyphemus
TACTGTATATGCATTACTGTCCTTTTAAAAAACACTACTGTACATGTATTACTGTCCTTTAAAAACTACTACTGTATATGCATTACTGTCCTTTAAAAAAACACTACTGTACATGTATTACTGTCATATAAAAAACACTACTGTACATGTATTACTGTCCTTTAAAAACTACTACTGTACATGCATTACTGTCCTTTAAAAACCACTACTGTACATTCATTACTGTCCTTTAAAAAACCACTACTGTACATGTATTACTGTCATTTAAAAACCACTACTGTACATGTATTACTGTCCTTTAAAAACTACTACTGTACATGCATTACTGTCCTTTAAAAAAACACTACTGTACATTTATTACTGTCCTTGAAAAAAAACCAATATTGTAAATTATTGTCCTTTAAAAAATCACTATTGGTGAAAACCATTAAACTGTTTCAGATTGATATCCAGAAATCGAAAGTCTCGAGAACTTCAAGAATTCAGAAGAAGTCATCGTTGGCAGCAAGTGCCTCAGGAGTATCAGCTATGTTCATGTCTGGAAGGTACTGAAGCTGACAGTTATCACGTTCTTCCTCTCCATAAAGCTGTCAGTCTGTGTGGGGATACTTTTCTTGAAAAGATGAGGGAGCACCTTATTGACCTGCAAACTAAAGCAAGCCGGTAAACAGTGTAAACATAATTCGTAATTTGCTGGTTGCATGATTTTATCTACATTTATAACTATATAACAAATGTTACGCTACATTGTTCTTCCTAACTACAAGGAATTTATTTATTGTTGTGCCCTTATAATTACACAGCACCGACAAGTCAGTGAAAAGAAGCATTGTTTTGTGTAGTTCAAAACACGAATCTCTTAAAACTCGTAGTATTATGTTATTGGACATTTACTGTTATTATAGTTACATGACAATTTAAGGTTATTAAACTTGACTGTTGAGTTAAAACATACAGACTCAAAACAGTTTAAACTTAACAGTTAAATTTATTAATATTGGAAAACTCTCTTACACTGTTAATTGTTTGGCTTTGACAAGTTTTATTTGTATGAACAAATTTGCCAGCTGTAATTTTCTTTAAAATTTCTTAATGTTTTCCCACAACTAGGTCTCTGCAACGAGAGGTGAACAGGTGTAACCTGTGTGATATAACCCTTCATTGTCCCCGAGACTTGTTGCTTCACCTGGAATCAGAATTACACTTGGAGCGAGAAAAAGAACTGTTTAATTAATGTAGAATATCTGAGTGTAAAAATATAGTTTTTAGAATGATCTATAGTTTGTATTATAAGCTTTGTTCTTTTATTTTCATAGACACAAGAAATTGTTATGTTTTGTTTCTCTAATAAAATCTTCAGAATTGTGTGAAATATTATTTCTCAGTATTTGATAGAAGTTACTGAACGAAGCAAAACATATTACAAGCGTTAACTCTTATTTCATCCAAAAATACATCTTAGCTTGTCCATCTGAACTTCTAAAGCACACAAGATTTTGTAATTGTTGCAAAAATGTGTTTCCATTTTGTTTCACACATAAATGATATTAAATGGTCATACTTGATAAATTAAACCCTCACAAACTTTTATCGTACACAGGGAAATAATCTTGTAATGGTGGTTGTGTCATACTGTAGTAACACAAGGTGGCTGTACTTGTATAGCTATTATCAGTGTTTTCTGGTAATATTCTATGATGATTGATGTGTCACATTGTAATACAATGTAGCTGGAGTTATAGATAATAGGTTTTGCTGATACTCCAGTTGCCAAATATGTTTGTGTCACAATAGAGCCATCTATAAGTTGACTTCTTCCTTGCTACTCTCAGTTGTAATGTTTGTGTCACAATAGAATCATCTGTAAGAAGTTGACTTCTTCCTTGCTACTCTCAGTTGTAATGTTTGTGTCACAATAGAATCATCTATAAGAAGTTGACTTCTTCCTTGCTACTCTCAGTTGTAATGTTTGTGTCACAATAGAATCATCTATAAGAAGTTGACTTCTTCCTTGCTACTCTCAGTTGTAATGTTTGTGTC
>NW_013670292.1:35201-39145 GCF_000517525.1 Limulus polyphemus
TATGTTTTATACACAGTAGTGTTCATGCCAGGACATCAACATAACCTAGCTAATGGGGCAGCTGAAAGCCCTTCACTAATAAATTACAAAAACTTGGCTAATTTTTTTTATGTCTTGAAAATGGCCTTCAAAAATATCAAAACTTTCTTTCTTTCAGCTGTAACTCATAAACCATGGTGTGTCTATTTCCAGCCTGTACACCAAGACACTTTACTACTCCCTATGATGTGCCTTTCATACCTGGAGCCCCAAGTGATCCATAAACCATGGTGTGTCTACTTCCAGCCTGTATATCAAAACATTTCACTAATCCCTACAATGTGTCTTTCATACCTAGAGGCCCAAGTGATCCCAAGGTTAGTTACAGCCAAAAATATATGCAATCATATAAATTGTTTAATATTGCCCAATATGCATATCAATCAGAAGATGGCATCACCTGTGATGCTAAACTTACTAGGTTCACAGTGGTTTGAAGCATACAAGTTGTATGTTTATATTAAGCATTTACTGTTAAGAAGTTTCTGCTTGTGTAGAAGGTTTTATTACATAACTTATTGATATTTCAACTTTAAAAAATACAAATAGCAAACACTAGAAGGTTGTTTTGTTGAATCTGTCAGCACACATTTCTTTTTGTGGCTGAATAAAGGTTACATCTTAGGTTTCCCTCTGTTGATGTAATGTTGACCATAATCTGTTAGAAGAACTAAAGATGGTTACTTAGAAGAACAAACACAAATCACTTGACATTGTACTATGTTTATAAATATATGATGCTTGTTTTATTGTCAATCTACATAGTGTCTTATCATTCTGGGTTTACTAAAATCCTTGAGTTTCAAAGTATACTGCTTGTGCTCATAATCTGAGTACAGAGAGAGATGAAACCATTTTTGATATTATAATTAAATGTAAAATGTATGTGGAAAAGACCATTGTAAGGTAACCAAGGAAAATGGTGAAGTAAAAACTATACAATATGAAATCAAAGATGTAGCTTGGAATTAATTGAAAAATACAGAAAACTTTTAGTTTGATAAAAAACAACAACTTTTATTTCTTTTTTTTTAATATGGAATATTGTGAACTTGAAGTACAGATCATAAATGGAAGGCTGTGAACTTGAAGTACAGATCATAAATGGAAGGCTGTGAGCTTGAAGTACAGGTCATAAGTGGAATATTGTGAACTTGAAGTGCAGGTCAGGGTGGAAGATTGTAAACTTGAAGTACAGGAACTGAAAGATTGTGAACTTGAAGTACAGATCATAAATGGAAGGCTGTGAACTTGAAGTACAGGTCATAAGTGGAATATTGTGAACTTGAAGTGCAGGTCATAAGTGGAATATTGTGAACTTGAAGTACAGAGAGAAAAAAGGTACTAAAGAGGAAAACCATGGCAGGCAAATGATGAACAAATATCTTATACTGTTAAACATTGTAGGATTCAAGTCCACAATGTAATCCTTGTCATAAATAAGGCATTGCTATTTCTTCTCCAGTTGAACATTTCAGTATCTGTAACTTTTCTGACATATGATATCACGGGCTTTAGACCCCAGCAATGGAAGAATTAAGCAAATGTTTGCTTACGTTTCATGAGAGAGCAAAAGTGGAAAATTAACAATGTGAATTAATCAGTCTAGTTTTGTACTTAGACAAGCTGAAGAGACTATCTCCAGAAGAATACATGGTCAGTGTGACAAAAGAAAATTTTAGAAAAGAAGAGAATAATGAACATAACGAGAAGATACAAATAGAGCTGGTGAATAAACCATGCTCAATATTTTGTTGCTACAAAGTTCTGTAACAGAACAGTTCTTTGTTGCATATAGTGTTATTGGCCTGGCCTACAAGTTTCTGTTAAGAAGTTGCCTATGAGAGAAGTTTCTCCACTTTAAAGGTTATCAAGAACTGACTGAAGAGCAACGTATCTTAGTATTATATCAAGAACTGACTGAGGACCAGTGTATCTTGGTATTATATCAAGTACTGACTGAAGAACAACGTATTTTAGTATTATATCAAGAACTGACTGAAGAGCAACGTATCTTAGTATTATATCAAGAACTGACTGAAGAGCAACGTATCATGGTATTATATCAAGAACTGACTGAAGAGCAACGTATCTTAGTATTATATCAAGAACCGACTGAGGACCAGTGTATCTTGGTATTATATCAAGAACTGAGTGAGGACCAGTGTATCTCAGGTGGTACATCATGAACTTAGCTGAGGAGCAGTTTATCAAGTACTGACTGAGGAGCAGTGTATCTCAGGATGTTTATCAAGAACTGACTGAGGAGCAGTATATCTCAGGATGTTTATCAAGAACCGACTGAGGAGCAGTGTATCTCAGGATGTTTATCAAGAACCGACTGAGGAGCAGTGTATCTCAGGATGTTTATCAAGAACCGACTGAGGAGCAGTGTATCTCAGGATGTTTATCAAGAACCGACTGAGGAGCAGTGTATCTAGGATGTTTATCAAGAATCGACTGAGGAGCAGTGTATCTCAGGATGTTTATCAAGAACCGACTGAGGAGCAGTGTATTTCAGGAACACATGGAATTGTTTATGCTAATGTCAACAGTAAAAAGATGATCTTATGGGCCGTGAGTTGGATGGGGTATTTAACAGTTATGGAAAAAGAATGAACTCTGCAAAGTCTGTTCATCCCATAAAGTAAACCATCAGTATTTTTACCCTCACCACCGGAGGGGTGAGGGTACTGAATTTGGGTCCATAAGTATGAATGTATGTCCGTGCATGTATCTCAAAAATAATAAATCGATTTATATGAAATTTTTACAGGAAATAGGGTGTCCCCATAGGATGGTCCTCCACAAATCTGGATCACTTTAAAACATTTTCTCAGTTTGTTGATAATAACTGTGTAAACAGTGATCAGATTAGGACCAAAGTTCAGGTGCATATTGAAACTAAAAATCCAGATATATGCAGTGGAGAGAGAGTATGCAATTTTTCTGATTGCTCTTGTCTCATTTCTGTAGCATGCTGCTTACAAAGTAATTCATAGCCTTATAGTCAGTCAATACAGAGGTGTACATAGAGATTGAGTTTACTAAAGTGAATAATGAAGCAGGCCTTATTTAATTATATTACTTTAAGTAATGAACAAAGGGTTTTCCATTATGAAAGAAATAGTTTTAATGTGTTTTTTTTTATCAAATAATTTTAAATCCATCCAGCCACATTACATGCATATATTAACTAAATGCAGTTTTTATCCACAAATTTACCACTTTTAGGTAAATTAGTCTACATCATCAACTATCACTAAAATAAAATGAACTCAATGTATTCCAAGTACATCTGTGTATGTTTTCTCTTAGTTCGCTTTCTGTAATTACACTTTGCCAAAAATCATGTCTTAACACAAAATAACCTGAATCTCTATAAGCAAGTTATTGAAGTATGTATGCATAACATTATGGAATGTGCAGCAGTAAAACACAAAAGGGTAATTATTGTGCACAATTCAGTACTGACACTGAAGCTTGCACAAAAATATTGAAACAAATTTGATTGGTATAGTTCATAGATGTCTTTTATTTCTGTGGTAATGAGTGTAGGTACCATTGATATGGGGTCAGCCACAGGGGTCTTTCTTTTGGAGAAGAAAGACCCCGAGTAGCTGACCCCATATCAATGGTACCTATGGAAGGTCAGTACAACCAGAAGTTATGTACAGGATTGGAGAAGAAAGACCCCGAGTAGCTGACCCCATATCAATGGTACCTATGGAAGGTCAGTACAACCAGAAGTTATGTACAGGATTGGAGCCCAAAGACCCCGAGTAGCTGACCCCATATCAATGGTACCTATGGAAGGTCCGTACAACCAGAAGTTATGTACAGGATTGGAGAAGAAAGACCCCGAGTAGCTGACCCCATATCAATGGTACCTATGGAAGGTCCGT
>NW_013670292.1:40011-43543 GCF_000517525.1 Limulus polyphemus
AATTCTCCTATCAAATATGCTCTGCCTTTCTTCTTATGACCTAAGATCCTGCTCCATAAAGCAGAACTTGGTTAACTAGTGTTTTGTTACATTTTTGCTCTTATGCTTCAGTGGCATTTTCTTGTTGAGAATCACCCCCGAAACCTTATTTCCATTCAGCTTACTCTTACTTCCACTGTACATCCTTAGTCCTCACTAATGTTGAAGCCTAGATACCTAAATTTATTTGTTTCATATCAAACTTGTCTTTTAGCTGCAAATCTTCTCTTCCCCCTACTGCTTAGCATTATCTCTGTTTTCCCAATGCTTGCCTTTAATTTACCTCTCTCTCTCTAGATTTTCAGGCACCTCTCCTACAACCTTTCTCTATCTCGGCTGATATATTCAAATCATCTGCAAACAAGAGGTCCCAAACCATTCCTTCGGTTGCTTTGTTACTCAAAACATCCATCACTATCACAACCAGGAAAGGATTTAAAGCTGACCCTTGGTATGGACCTACCTTTACTTTGAACTCTTTAGTTCTTCCAAGTCCTATTTTTAATGCTGTCTTTTACTGTTCCCCTCTAAACACATTTCCTGCAGCTGCCTGGCTATCCATATAGCATTCACTGTTCCCATCCCATTTCATCAATCTGTACAACTTAACTTTACTACCCTATATTGTATGTTCACTTAGCTTAATGCCTCTATAATTTTCACACTTTAGTTTGTATGTAGTGACCAGTGTGCTTTTCTCCCAATCTGGAACCACTCCCAATGGACCACTTGCTTTCCCAAGTTTCATTTTGTCAATGGTGCTCTTCACTTCCAACCTTCTGACATCTTCCACTGGACATTCCATAACTGCTACCTCCAATTCTTCATAATAATATTTTCATTTCTTTTTAATGTCATTTTCATCAACTTAAATGCAGCCATGTTTCTTGTTTATGAAATTTATTTCTCGAACTCTCTTTCAGCTTGTTTTCTTGATTTATTTATCCTATATATTGCCTGCTATCCTTCCAGTGTTACAAGATTTTTATATTACTCTCTCCAGGCTTCACTTTTTGCAACTACTTTCTTTGCTTTCTTCTTCATTTTCCATATCTAGTTCTTGCATATTCATCATCATTACTTGTCACTTCTTTCAGTATCTTTCTCTCTTGTTTTACTTTCCCTTCAACTTCTTCATCCTACAACCTTTTCCCTCTCTCTCCCTTCAAACTTGTGACACCACAAACTTTAGTTGCTACTTCTGCCAATATTACTTGTGACACCACAAACTTTAGTTGCTACTTCTGCCAATATTGATTTCCTCTTATTCCATTCTTTACTCACTATTTTAATTTTGCTACTTCATTTTTGTATTCAAGTTATCTTATGTCTCTTGAGTGACCAGATATTTATTCTACTCTTTCTTCTCCTAGTCTTTTTCTTTTTTTCCTAACCTCACATTTCCAAAGTAGTCTACATTGAGTCATTACTGTTTTCCTGTAATCATGTTACAGTACACAATAGTTCTGTCTCTTTCTTACTAACACATAATCAATTTGAATGTGTATTGTAACCAACAGTCTAGGTTGGGTCATTGCTCTCTCTCCTGGAATTTTTTTACAGTCTACAATAGTTGTGTCTCTTTCTTACTAACACATAATCAAGTTCAATTTGTATTTATTACTCGTGTTGACAAATGGAAACAAGATAGCAATGAGACTAATGTTTACAATACACACTAGACTACTGGTTACAGTACAAACTAAACTACTGGTTACAATACAAGCTAGGCTACTGGATACAATACAAACTAGTCTCATTGCTACTTTAATATACATTGAATTTATTATGCAACCAACAATCTATGTTAGGTCACTACTGCCTCTCCTGGAATCATTCTATAGTCCACAATAGTTCTCCTGTTTCTTTCTTGTTATCACATAATCAATTTGAGTAAGTATTATATCAGTAGTCTAGTTTGTATTGTAACCAACAATCTATTGTAATGACAGCGGTAGTCACGTGATGCTGGTAACACATCATGAGTTTCTAGAAGGATCATCACTTTTCCTAGCAACTCTAGTCTTTTCCAGGTGCACTCTGTTTTAGTATATAAACCCGGCAAATAAAGCGGAGATAGGGGAGACAGATAATATAGTCAAGTATAAGTAAAGTGCATGAATCATTGTGAATTATAGCGTGTGTGTATAAGTTAAAGTGACTGTGGAAATTAAGTGTATTGCAAAGTTGTATTGAGAAAGAATAAACTAGTTTTATTTAAGAAAGGACTTGTATCGCTAAAGTTCTTCGGAAAGAATATTTACAGGAAATTAACAAATGACCAGACATAACACTACTGCCTCTCCTGGAATCACTCTACAGTCCACAATAGTTCTCCTGTTTCTTTCTTGCTACCACATAATCAATTTGAGTAAGTATTATATCAGTAGCCTAGCTCGTATTCTAACCAGTAACCTAGCTTCTATTGTAACCAGTAGTATAGTTTGTATTATAACCAGTAGGTTAGTTGTATACTAATAGTCTATTTCATATTGTAACCAGTAGTCTAGTTTGTATTGTAACCAGTAGCATAGCTTGTATTGTAATAAGCAGTCTAGTTTTGTATTGTATTGTAACAAGTAGTCTATTTGATATTGTAGCCAATAGTCTAGCTTGTATCCAAACCAGTAATCTAGTTTCAACTGTAATCGGTTGTCGATTTTACCTTGTAGCCACTAATCTATCTTGTATTGTAACCAATAGTCTGGTTTGTGTTGTAACAAGTAGTCTATTTTATATTGTAACCAGTAGTTTAGTTTCTACTGTAACCAGTAGCCTAGCTTGTATCGTAACCAGCAGTCTAGCTTGTATTGTAACCAGAAGCCTAGTTTGTGTTGTAGTCAGCAGCCTACCGTGTATCCTAACCAGTAGTCTAGTCTGTATTCTAAACAGTATTCTAGTCTGTATTCTAAACAATAGTTTAGTTTGTATCCTAACCAGTAGTCTAGTTTTTATCCTAAACAGTAGCCTAATTTGTATTGTATCCAGTAGCCTAGTTTGTATCCTAACCAGTAGTCTAGTTTGTATTGTAACCAGTAGTTTAGTCTATATTCTAAACAATAGTTTAGTTTGTATCCTAACCAGCAGTCTAGTTTCTATCCTAACAAGTAGCCTAATTTGTATTGTAACCAGTAGTAGTTTGTATAGTAACCATTAGTCTATTTTATATTGTAACCAGTAGCCAAGTTTGTATAGTACCCATTAGTCTATTTTATATTGTAACCAGTAGCCTAGTTTGTATTGTAACCAGTAGTAGTTTGTATAGTAACCATTAGTCTATTTTATATTGTAACCAGTAGCCAAGTTTATATTATAACCAGTAGTAGTTTGTATTGCAACCAGTAGCCTAGTTTGTATTATAACCAGAAGTAGTTTGTATAGTACCCATTAGTCTATTTTATATTGTAACCAGTAGCCTAGTTTGTATAGTACCCATTAGTCTATTTTATATTGTAACCAGTAGCCTAGTTTGTATAGTAACCATTAGTCTATT
>NW_013670292.1:43997-46711 GCF_000517525.1 Limulus polyphemus
ATTGTATCCAGTAGCCCAGTTTGTATCCTAACCAGTAGTCTAGTTTCTATCCTAACAAGTAGCCTAATTTGTATTGTATCCAGTAGCCCAGTTTGTATCCTAACCAGTAGTCTAGTTTCTATCCTAACAAGTAGCCTAATTTGTATTGTATCCAGTAGCCCAGTTTGTATCCTAACCAGTAGTCTAGTGTGCATTCTAAACAACAGTTTAGTTTGTATCCTAAACAGTAGTTTAGTCTATATTCTAAACAATAGTTTAGTTTGTATCCTAACCAGTAGTCTAGTTTCTATCCTAACAAGTAGCCTAATTTGTATTGTATCCAGTAGCCTAGCTTGTATTGTAACCAGAAGCCTAGTTTGTGTTGTAGTCTAGTTTGCATTGTATCCAGTAGCTTTGTTTGTATCCTAACCAGTAGTCTAGTGTGCATTCTAAACAACAGTTTAGTTTGTATCCTAAACAGTAGTTTAGTCTATATTCTAAACAATAGTTTAGTTTGTATCCTAACCAGTAGTCTAGTTTCTATCCTAACAAGTAGCCTAATTTGAATTGTATCCAGTAGCCTAGTTTGTGTTGTAATCAGCAGCCTACCTTGTATTGTAACCAAGATCCTAGCTTGTATTGTAACCAGTAGCCTAGTTTGTATTGTAAACAGTAGTAGTTTGTATAGTAACCATTAGTCTATTTTATATTGTAACCAGTAGCCTAGTTTATATTATAACCAGTAGTAGTTTGTATTGCAACCAGTAGCCTAGTTTGTGTTATAACCAGAAGTAGTTTGTATAGTAACCATTAGTCTATTTTATATTGTATCCAGTAGCCTAGTTTGTATTATAACCAGTAGTAGAGTTTGTATAGTAACCATTAGTCTATTTTATATTAAAACCAGTAGTCTATTTTGTTTTGTATCCAGTAGTAAAGATTGTTTTGTATCCAGTAGCCTAGTTTGTGTCATAACCAGCAGCCTACCTTGTAACCAGCAGCCTGGTTTTTATTGTAACCAGTAGCCTAGTTTTATTTTGTTACCAGTAGCCTAGTTTGTATTATAACCAGGAGCAGAGTTTGTGTAGTAACCATTAGTCTATTTTGTATTGTAACCAATAGTAAAAGTTGTTTTGTAACCAGTAGCGTAGTTTGTATCCTAACCAGTAGTTTAGTTTGTACTGTAACCAGTAGCCTAATTTGTATTGTATCCAGTAGCCTAATTTGTATTGTAACCAGTACCCTAGTCTGTATACTAACCTGTATCCTAATTTGTATTGTATCCAGTAGCCTAGCTTGTATTGTAACCAGAAGCCTAGTTTGTACTGGTTACAATATAAAATAGACTAATGGTTACTATACAAACTAGACTACTGGTTAGGATACAAACTAGACTACTGGTTAGGATACAAACTAGACTACTGTTTAGGATACTGGATACAAAACAATCTTTACTACTGGTTACAATACAAAATAGACTAGCCTAGTTTGTGTCCTAACCAGCAGCCTACCTTGTATTGTAACCAGCAGCATGGTTTTTTTGTAACCAGTAGCCTAGTTTGTAATTATAACCAGTAGCAGAGTTTGTGTAGTAACCATTAGTCTATTTTGTATTGTAACCAATAGTAAAAGTTGTTTTGTAACCAGTAGCGTAGTTTGTATCCTAACCAGTAGTTTAGTTTGTACTGTAACCAGTAGCCTAATTTGTATTGTATCCAGTAGCCTAGCTTGTATTGTAATCAGAAGCCTAGTTTGTATCCTAAACAGTAGTCTAGTTTGTATCCTAACCAGTAGTCTAATTTGTATCCTAACCAGTAGTCTAGTTTGTACTGTAACCAGTAGTCTAGTTTGTACTGTAACCAGTAGCCTAGCTTGTATTGTAACCAGAAGCCTATCTTATATTGTAACCAGTAGCCTAGTTTGTATTGTAATCAGTAGTCTAGTTTCTATCCTAACCAGTAGCCTAATTTGTATAGTATCCAGTAGCCTAGCTTGTATTGTAACCAGAAGCCTAGTTTGTGTTGTAATCAGCAGCCTACCTTGGATTGTAACCAGTAGTCTAGTTTGTATTGTATCCAGTAGTCTAGTCTGTATTCTAAACAATAGTTTAGTTTGTATCCTTATCCTAACCAGTAGTCTAGTCTGTATTCCAAACAGTGGTCTAGTTTGTATGGTAACCAGTAGTTTAGTTTGTATCCTAACCAGTAGTCTAGTCTGAATTTTAACCAATAGTCTAGTCTGTATTCTAAACAGTAGTCTAGATGTATTGTAACCAGTAGTCTATTTTGCGGTGTAACCAGTAATTCAGTTTGTATTTAGTATACAGTAGTTGAGCTTGTACTGTATCAAGTATACAATTTGACTTCGAAACCAGTTTTTATCTTAACCAGTAACCTTATTTCTATTGTGTTTAGTAGTCTAGTTTGTATTGTAACCAGTAGTCTATTTTATATTGTATCTGGTATTCTAGTTTGTTTCATAACCAGTAGTCTAGTTTGTATCCTAACCAGCAGTTTTGTTTGTACTGTAACCAGAAGCCTAGTTTGTGTTGTAACCAGTAGTCTAGTTTGTATTGTAACCAATAGTCTAGTTTGTGCTGTAACCAGTAGTCTAGTTTCTATCCTAACCAGTAGTCTAGTGTGTATTCTAAACAACAGTTTAGTTTGTATCCTAACCAGTAGTTTAGTTTGTATCCTAACCAGTAGTCTAGTTTCTATCCTAACCAGTAGTCTAGT
>NW_013670292.1:46721-48938 GCF_000517525.1 Limulus polyphemus
CTTGTATTGTATCCAGTAGCCTAGCTTGTATTGTATCCAGTAGCCTAGCTTGTATTGTAACCAGAAGCCTAGTTTGTGTTGTAATCAGCAGCCTACCTTGGATTGTAACCAGTAGTCTAGTTTGTGTTGTAATCAGCTGCCTACCTTGGATTGTAACCAGTAGTCTAGTTTGTATTGTATCCAGTAGCCTAGCTTGTATCCTAACCAGTACTCTAGTTTCTATCCTAACCAGTAGCCTAATTTGAATTTTATCCAGTAGCGTAGCTTGTATTGTAATCAGCAGCCTACCTTGCATTGTATCCAGTAGCCTAGTTTGTATCCTAACCAGTGGTCTAGTTTGTATGGTAACCAGTAGTTTAGTTTGTATCCTAACCAGTAGTCTAGTCTGAATTTTAACCAATAGTCTAGTCTGTATTCTAAACAGTAGTCTAGATGTTTGTAACCAGTAGTCTTGTCTGTATTCCAAACAGTGGTCTAGTCTGAATTTTAACCAATAGTCTAGTCTGTATTCTAAACAGTAGTCTAGTCTGTATCCTAACCAGTAGTCTAGTCTGAATTTTAACCAATAGTCTAGATGTATTGTAACCAGTAGTCTTGTCTGTATTCCAAACAGTAGTCTAGTTTGTATCCTAACCAGTGGTCTAGTCTGTATTCTAAACAGTAGTCTAGATGTATTGTAACCAATAGTCTAGTCTGTATTGTAACCAGTAGTCTAGTCTGTATTCCAAACAGTAGTCTAGTTTGTATCCTAACCAGTAGTCTAGTCTGAATTTTAACCAATAGTCTAGTCTGTATTCTAAACAGTAGTCTAGATGTATTGTAACCAGTAGTCTATTTTGCGGTGTAACCAGTAATTTAGTTTGTATTTAGTATACAGTAGTTGAGCTTGTACTGTATCAAGTATACTATTTGACTTTGAAACCAGTTTTTATCTTAACCAGTAACCTTGTTTCTATTGTATTTAGTAGTCTAGTTTGTATTGTAACCAGTAGTCTATTTTATATTGTATCTGGTATTCTAGTTTGTTTCATAACCAGTAATCTAGTTTGTATTGTCCACTTCTGTAAGTAATAAGATGCTCCTCTCTTTTTTGAAAACCTGTAATGGTAGCATACATATACAGAGCATCAGTGGTATCTAGTAAGCTTTTTCCTTCCCTGTTGTTACTTCCATACACTTTTCTCTGCTGTTTCTTTAATAATGAGAAAAGGTGATAATTTTATTGGTTTATTTTGAACTGGTTGCTAAGATACATAGGTATTGGAATAATTCAATGTTTACTTCTGTGATGAATGATGTCATTCTACTAAAAACAGAACTGATAGTTAAATATTGTTTTAAATTTAAGTAGTCTTTTAGAGTTTTATACTAATAGTTTTGTGTATGTATGTATTAATGTTACAGAAGATTTTCATTGTATTGTTTAGCTCTTTATACATATTTGTACTGATAGAAGAAGATAATCTTTTGCTTTACCTTAATGTTACCCAGCTCTGACACCGAGTGAGTGTATCTACCTCCTTAGATGAATGTTACCCAGCTCTGACACCGAGTCAGGGTGTATCTACCTCCTTAGATGAATGTTACCCAGCTCTGACACCGAGTCAGGGTGTATCTACCTCCTTAGATGAATGTTACCCAGCTCTGACACCGAGTCAGGGTGTATCTACCTCCTTAGATGAATGTTACCCAGCTCTGACACCGAGTGAGTGTATCTATTTCTTTACATGTAAGTTACCAGGCTTTCACACTGAGTGTATAAATGTAAGTACAGTTATAATATTTGCTTTTATTTTAACTAAAATTTAAAATTGCAATTGCTTCTTTACCAATTGTAGAATACAAGAATACCTAATATGAATTTTGATTTGTGTAAAACTACATTAAGCTTGAGGGTACCCCATTCCCACAGTATGACCTATATAGTCATCCATCATCAAACACTTAACCAGGATCTCTCCCAGGTCAAATTTGGAGATAACACGCCCCACGCTGCAGTCTTTTTTCAGAATATAATTTTCAGCAGCAGGTTCATCTGGAAATAATGAAATACAGACTATCATTTATCACAAATACAATTATGAACTGTAATAAATAACACTCTTGTTTTCACTTTAATAAAAATCAGAACTTTATAAAACAGAAAATTGAATAATATGTAAATAAAATACCTCTTATCAAGAAACGTGTCTCAGTATACAAGTTATTAAATAAAAT
>NW_013670292.1:49408-52246 GCF_000517525.1 Limulus polyphemus
TGCACTGCAGGGTTTGCTGAATGTAATTATCAGAAACAGCACACCCAATGCTAGTGAAGGAGTTGTCCCCCACAAAATACTCTGCTGTGTAGAATATTCTGAACCTGATCATCAGAAATACTGAGCTAGGAATAGGTCTGTCCCCATATGGTATGCTGCTATCTACTGTACTCTGAATGTAATCATTATCAGAAGTGAGTCAGCACACCCAGTGTTAGTAAAAGAGGTTACAAAATGTACTTAACCATGCTTTGTTAGACCTAAATTCAGTATGTCTAAGGCACTTAACCATGTTTTGTTAAACCTAAATTCAATGTCTAAGGTATTTAACCATGTTTTGTTAAACCTAAATTCAGTATGTCTAAGGCACTTAACCATGTTTTGTTAAACCTAAATTCAGTATGTCTAAGGTACTTAACCATGCTTTGTTAAACCTAAATTCAATATGTCTAATTTCCTAAAGAAGTGGAATGAAACTAGTTCTATGTCCATCTGACCACCCAAACCTCAGTCCTGCAAGATAGAATATAGAAACAAAATAGTATTAAGTCCATTTACCAGGACTTTTATGGGAATGTAGGTCAATATGTGCTGGTAGCTCAAGAAATTGAGTCAGAATGTATGTCTCTGTGTCAAGAACTTCTAGTAGGACATATTAGTATTACTAAACAGGGTATGTGGAAGTGAGAAAAATGTATGAATCTAAAAATATGCAAAACTAAAAAGAAACTCGATATTAAGGCTAATGAAAGTGGTACTAATCCAATCTAGGTGGTTGGAGAGGGAAAAAAAGATACACTGTGTTACTAAGAAACATGGTCTAGAAGTAGCACTTACTAGTAATATGGGGAGGAAATAAAGCCACCCATTCTCTGTCACTTTCCTTTAGCACGTTCATCATCCTTTGATGGTCTTCAGTTAGAGAAACAAGTCGTGGAGGAACTTTTTCTCGTTCCCAAAACAGAAATGCTATTAACAATATGAAGATATTATTATTAGAAAGTAAAGTACATAAAGTGACAATAATGTTCAGTTATTAGTTTTGAAAATATATCAAATTATATATATCTAAATTACTCCCCTCAAAAACAACACGCACATCTTATGACTTTTCAGAAAACATTTCTTCTACGTAAACCACAATATTTCACTTAATGCAGTTGTTGCGTTTCTGCTTGTTTGTTAATTTCCCATAGAATTTCTTTCCGAGAAACTTCTGCGATACAAGTCCCTTATTAATTAAAACATGTTTATTCTTTCTCGTTACAACTTTGCAATACACAGAATTTCCACTGTCAATAGGTTTGCAATCTCGATAACAAAACACACACTTTATACTACCGTCACTACCGCTCGCTAGGCTCAATTATCTGTCTCTATATCTATCTGCAATTATACCTCTGCTTTATTTGCCCGGCTTATATACTAACAAAGAGGGTGCCTAGAACAGACTAGAGTTGCCAGAACAATTCAAGATCCTTCGAGAATCTCATGACGTGTTACCAGCTGTCGTAACTCAGTGAACCTTTCCTACTATACTGTAAAGCAACCAATAAATACCTTACCTTCTGTAATATTGCAACAAACAAGCAATACCTTATTATAGTGTAGAAAAAAAGAAACATTACCAACTATAGTATACAACAAAGAAGAGATACCTTGCCTACTGTAGTGTACAAGAAACAATATACCTCACCTACTATAGTGTACAACAAACAAGACAGCTTGCCTACTACAGTGTGCAAAAAATATCTTGCCTACTATGTTGTATAAACAAACAAGTTACCTTGCCTACTGTAGTGTACAAAAAACAAGGTCTCTTGCCTACTGTAGTGTACAAGAAACAACATTCCTTGCCAACTATAGTGTACAACAAACATAAGATACCTTGCCAACTATAGTGTACAACAAACATAAGATACCTTGTCAACTGTAGTGTTAAACAAACAAGAGACCCCTTACTTATTATAGTGAACAGGAAACAAGAGATACCTTGCCTATTGATAGTGACCAACAAACAGGAGATACCTTAC
This sequence comes from Limulus polyphemus, assembly GCF_000517525.1. Lineage (NCBI taxonomy): Eukaryota > Metazoa > Arthropoda > Merostomata > Xiphosura > Limulidae > Limulus > Limulus polyphemus. The sequence goes on from NW_013670292.1 coordinate 51,442, forward strand.
CTATTACAGCATACAACAAACAAAAAGATACCTTGCCTATATAGTATACAACAAATAAGATACCATACCTACTGAACTCTAGATACCAAATAACACTAGGTATAAGAAACCACAGGTAAGAAGGTATACAATATAGGACTAGAGATACCCAATATCTAGTAAATAACACCAGATATGAGAAACCACAGGTAACAAGGTATACAATATAAGACTAGAGATACTCAATATCTAGTAAATAACACTAGGTATAAAAAAACACAGGTAACAAGGTATACAATATAGGACTAGAGATACCCAATATATAGTAAATAACACTATGTATAAGAAACCACAGCTAACAAGGTATACAATATAGGATTAGAGATACTCAATATCTAGTAAATAACACTAGATATAAGAAACCACAGGTAACAAGGTATACAATATAGGACTAGAGATACCCAATATATAGTAAATAACACTATGTATAAGAAACCACAGGTAACAAGGTATACAATATAGAACTAGAGATACTCAATATCTAGTAAATAACACTAGGTATAAGAAACCACAGGTAACAAGGTATACAATATAGGACTAGAGATACTCAATATCTAGTAAATAACACTAGATATAAGAAACCACAGGTAACAAGGTATACAATATAGGACTAGAGATACTCAATATCTAGTAAATAACACTAGGTATAAGAAACTACAGCTAACAAGGTATACAATATAGGACTAGAGATACGCAATATATACAGTAAATAACACCAGATATAAGAAACCACAGGTAACAAGGTATACAATATAGGACTAGAGAT
>NW_013670292.1:52591-58881 GCF_000517525.1 Limulus polyphemus
TTTCAACATCTGAAAGAACATGCAGCAATATTAAATAACTTTGTACTGTCTTATACTGAACATTTTCAACCTCTGAAAGAACATGCAGTAATATTAAATAACTTTGTACTGTCTTATACTGAACATTTTCAACCTCTGAAAGAACATGCAGTAATATTAAATAACTTTGTACTGTCTTATACTGAACATTTTCAACATCTGAAAGAACATGCAGTTATGTATATAAATATAATAGTTTGTTTGTTTGTTTTGAATTTTGTGCAAAGCTACAAGAGGGCTATCTGCACTAGCCATCCCTAATTTAGCAGTGTAAGACTAGAGGGAAGGCAGCTAGTCATCACCACTAACTCTTAGGCTTCTCTTTTACCAGTGAATAGTGGGATTGATCATCACATTATAATGCCCCATGGCTGAATGGCCAAGCATGTTTGGTGGGACGAGGATTCGAACCTATGACCCTCAGATTGCGAGTCGAGCAGCCTAACCAACTGGCCAGGCCTAAGTATAATAGTACTGTCTGTTGTCTGTTCAAGTAAGTACTTTGCAGGGTGTGGATGGATCTTAAAATTAGTATGAAGGTTCATTAGATCCATGCGGGGATACATACATATTTTCAGTTTTGTATTTTGCAGTTTTTATGGGTGTTTTTTACCACTACTTCACCCCCTGTTGATGGATCTTCCCCAAATTTTGCATGAAGGTTTGTCGGGTCCATGCAAATTTGAGGTTTCATATTTTTGTTTTGCAGCTTTTATGTACATTTTTGAATTTTTTTGCAATTAGATATATGGGAAACAACTTTTCATGTTCTAAGATAATCTTTCATTAATCACAAATTTACATAACTTCTGTTCAGGGGATGGGTAATCCAGCTAGTATTATAATAACTTTCTACTGTCTTATACTGAACATTTTCAACATCTAAAAGAACATATAATAACATTAAATAAAGTTTGGAGATGGCTTGAATGAATAGCAAAAGAAACCTTATTATAAATGTAAGATATTTCAACAAACTATTGTCATCATCTAGTACGGTGTTTCGACAAAAGTTTGTAAAGATATTGTACATCTTTAATAAAGTTTTGTTCACTACCCGTTCGAGCTATCATCAAACTTTATTCTCTGAAAAGTGGGTTCCTCATCATCAAATATTTTATTGACAAGAAGGAACCTCTAGTTTAATCTAGGCTGTTCCATCCACTAAAGTATACTTTTAAAAAAATTATAAAACCTCATAGTATTGAAATACTTATTGAGCCTTCCTTAAAATAACTACATCCGAAATCAACCCGTTCCAAAGGCTAACCACCTTGTTAGAAAAGTAAGACTGCCTTATCTGAAAATGATTCCTACCCTGCGAAAATTTATATTTGTGTTCCTAGTCCTACAAAATGATTATGCATCAACACCATCAATTCCCTTACCAATCTTAAACACTTTAATCAGTTCTCCTCTATCTCTTCTTTTCTCAAGAGAAAATTTCAAAGGTCTTAACCTTTCTATCCCAGGTATCATCCTAGTAGCTGTCCTATGATCCCTTTCTAACAATTCATGTCCTTGCTAATGTAAGGAAATTATTCCTTATTGGTAAAACAACCAACAGTTATAATTTTCTTAAACTGAAAATGTATTTCCGATAGGTATATACCTCCTCTCACATAAATTGCTATTATCGTTTAGTGTTGTCATCTAAATAGTTTTTCACATGCCACAAGTCTTGAGCTCCCACATACCCTACATTCAACATGGTTAAACTATGTCTCACATGTAAATCATCTTGCGACAACCCTCCACAAATAAGAGTGTGACACGCTCTCCTGACTCATGTGACTCCCACCATTTGATTCTACTGAACAGAAAAGAGAAATACCAGTTTTCAATTGGGAGGAAGGGTGGGAAGTGTGAAAGGAGGTAGGTACCTATCAGAAATACATTTTCAGTATAGGAAAATAATAGCTTCCAATATGGTACATTACATCTAACATAAATAGCTAGAATCCCACACTGAATAGGTGAAGAGACCGGTGTGAGAGAAAGAAAGAAGCATTTTTCAAAAGCATCTGAGGAGATCCTTGCATTAAAGGAACATATGTGGTACACCGCACCACTTCTATACCAGGTATACTATTCACCAGTGTGGAAAGAGGTGACGCAGAAAATGGGAGGAGCACATCCAAAATGAAGAGAACAATGGTTGGATAAGAATCCGAACCACCCAACATCAAAATATCAATCCCATAGATTACAGTAATGTGGGTAAGAGTAAAAAGGATGTGCCTCTGGATGTAGAGTGGCTAGGGCTCGATGGACTGTACATGGCAAGTCAATTCCATACAAAACCCAGCTGCCATGAATAGACATCCATGTGGGGGTACAAAAGAGGATCATACTAGTGGCAAGTCAACTATAATCCAAAACCCAGACATTTGGTGGGAGTAGGAAAGAGGACCATACAGTCTTCACCTCAAGTTCAGCAGACCGGAGGGAATCTCCTAACCCTGATCCATGAACAGGACACATCCGGGAACCCGTCATCCAGACAATCAGTATAAGAAAGATGTCTCTATAATGTCTCACTCAAAACCAATCTGACAGGAACAGCACCAGCACACTAACATCTTCAGTATAAGAAAATCATCGAGGGATAGCATAAAAGAAAGAACTGTATTAATTGAGTGAGGAAATAGAGACACCTATAATACTTATGTTGATTGGCTCAGCTCTGAATTCAAAACCCATCCACTGGAAACTGACATCCCTGTGGGGGCAGGATGAGGGATCCAAATCGAAGGGGGTGAACTGCAACTTTGACTGCTCACTCCAAAGCTATAACATCCCCTCGGATGAACCAGTACAGAGATGGAGCATCACTTTGGAGGACATCTTGTCATTTAAACCAGCAGAACAGCACCATCCTACTCTCAACTGAATGGTTTTATCATTATTTATATTGTATATCATTATCACATTCAGGAGGATGCCTCCATGGTCCACCAACCCAGTGGCTTGGAACTGGAAAGTGGTAAAAATTCCCATACTCCACTGGAAAAAAATGAGGAGAAAATGGAGTGTAGAGTCCAGAGGAGCATCAAACCAGAAGCAGTATAACAGGTAACCATGAAAGCCCTATTTTAAAAAGCAGATTTATTCAGTCTAAGGAATGGCATGGATGGGCAGCTATCCCCTTCTGCTTTTCCCAAGAAGTCCACGGATTAGTACAGTCCGGAATGGGCATATTAATGAATCAGATATATCACAAGGAAAAGCTATGAGGGGATTTTGTAGAACACCCCATCTTGACAGTGTGCATTTAGTAGACCTGGAAAATATAATTAAGTCATCATGGCCTTACAGTGCAGATTTGACTAGTTTAAGTATACCTGGAAAATATAATTAAGTCATCATGGCCTTACAGTGCAGATTTGACTAGTTTAAGTATACCTGGATAGCCACCACTCCCCACAGAGTGGGATCCATCAAGAAAAGAAAAAGAGATATGGCCTTGAAAATAAGAGGTATCTATACAAAAAGGTATTTTACCCAGTCACAGTTTCACCAAAAGATCGCAACAGGTGGAAGATGGTACCCCGACAAGGAAGAAACAGCTACCCAAAGCAGATAATGGGAGATAAATGTATGAGGTGTAGTCCCAGTGCTCAACGGAAGTAGTACCACCAACATATGAGGAAAGTGAGATGCAGGTAAAAGGGAAGGTGCCCAATCAGAGTGAAGACACCGGGAATTGATTATAGGGAAAAAGGAGACAAGGAAGAAAAGGCCAATAAAAACAAAAGCTGATTCCAAAGGATAAGAGAGGAAGAAAAAAGTCACGATCAGAGGAGTGGTGCCAGGGAATTAAACAGCAGGAAAAGGAACCCATGGAAAGAAGCCTTGAAGGCAATGAAGCAACCCAGAGAAGGTACAGGACATAGGAACATAGGCCAACTGGGAAATTAAACGAAAAGGAAGAATATGCCACACTAGCCACCAAAGTGGAGGGTAGTAAAAATTGATCCAGAACAAAAAAAGACAGATCAAGCTGAACAGCTGAGAAAATCATAAATATCTGACATAGAGTGGCAAGGATGAACAAAATCACTCGGGGAAAATGAAGAATGGGATAAGAAAATAAAGGTCTAAATAGGTCTCAATCCTATCTGAATGCATCGACAGCCAAGGTAAGTGGATGAGGAACCGAAGACAAAGACATACTGATCTGAAACAAGCTCGAGGGCAAGGCACAAAACTAGTACCCAATCCCATGGTGAACAAACTGAAGTCAGGGCCACAAAGCATGAAAAATAGGAACATGGTCATAAGAATACAAAACATCAACCGTGGGCATCCTCAAGTCCTGGAGAAAGGGCCCACTACATTGTGAAAAAAAAAACATAGAAAAAGGGATAGAACCAAGAAGTTATCATGGTGAGACAGATCAATCAAAGAACTCCGGGTAAATAACATGAAGGTGCTAGACATGAATAAAGAATGTAAAGGTCAAAGAAACAAGTGAGCAACTAAAAAAGAAAAAAAAATTGAATGTAGTAATACAGATACCCCACGTGATGCTAAAGTCACAGGAGTAAAACTACCCAAAAGAAATGGACCCAAGTGGGAAAAAGTTGTACGTAAGTCCCAATTAGAAGTGGAAGGTAAGTGAACTGTGCACAAGACAGTGTCCCACCTCAGAAGATCCCACGTTTGTAGGGGAAAAGCCGATAATGGCAATCTTCCAAACATGGAGGTAAGGAAGAAGAAGGTTTCACACGAAAATCCCCAAAAAACAGATGCAATGCCTCAGAAAGGAGGTGTATGGCAGCCAAAACCAATAGGAGGGGTGATAGGGAAAGAAGAAGGCTGGAAAAATTGGCTGTGGAGAAAGGGATAGGATTAACAGATTATGCTCCCCATACAGGCAACAGAAATTCGAGGTGCAGAAAAGCAAGAAAACATAAAACAATCTGCCTGATTGTACCCTAAGGCAACTTGAACCAAAGTCCATGGAAGGCAAGGCATGCTAGCACCTTCTCTCAAAAAAGTCATCATATTGTAAAATTAAGTGTATATTGACAATTAAAAATTTAGTAGATGGTATCTGTTGAAGAAACAATATATTTAAACCCAATTTACAATTTACCAGTAAGATGAATGACAGTAAGCCTAAAATTACAAAGACATATGTTAAGCCTAACGGAATGTTGTAGTAAAAAAAGGACATCACTAAACATTAATTTAAAAACCCTAACCTTACACAAAGTAGGTACAAAGCCAACTAAATGTAACTAAATAACTACAAATAATGATATTAAAATCAAAATATTCGAAAAGCTATAACAGTTTATCTGTCCAGTCAGTGGACTTAATTGTGTGTGAGCCACTAAACTCAAGGCCCAACAAAGGTCAACTCATATAATGATAAATCTTCCAATGTATTAAAGTTGACAATTCTCATCCTGAAGCCTAAGTAATTGTACTGGAAGTAATGATAATATTTTCAAAGTGGAAACATGAGCTTTGGTGAAAACTAAAAAAAATAAAGTTAACACTTAAAACAAGCAAAGTGAAATAGAAAAAAAAAGCAGAAAATATCTCCACTTAGTATGAAAGTTAAATAACATGGTAAAAGATCGCAAACAAAAAATACCTTGATGATAGCACTGCCAAATGTGAAGTGATAGTTCAGTAGAATTGAACAGAGGGAGTTACATGCATCAGGAGGGTGTGTCGCACTCTCATTGTTGGACTGTTGTGGCATGATGATTTACATGCAAGACACAGTTTAATCATGTTAATCTTAGGATACGTGGGAACTAGAGGCTTGTGACATGCAAAAAATTATTTTGCATACAGAGGGCAGCACTGAACGAAAATAGCTATTTATGTGAGAAGAGGTAACGTACTGTATCAGGAATTCTTGCTCTAAGAATTTCCATTTCATTGATGTTTAAACTCATCAGTAATCTTTACAAGAACCCTATAAATTAAAAAATACACAGCGTGGTCACAAGTAAATAGACACCACCTTTCCAGAAAAAATTAAATTTTTCAGTCATATTCACATGAATTGATGTATTTATAATTTAATTAATATCTAGTAGATCTTTTGCTTCGTTGATCCTTTGGGGCATCGTGAGAATCATCTCATCAATTTTAGATTGTGGGATTTTTGCCTACTCTTGCTTCAAAACTTGGAGTAGATCGCTCTTCGAAGTTGGTTTTTTTTGGTTGTTTTTTGACTTGCCGGTTGAGTAGGGTCCAGAGGTTTTCGATGGGGTTCATGTCAGGAG
>NW_013670292.1:59886-61511 GCF_000517525.1 Limulus polyphemus
ATAACCTTGTACTAACATAACTTTCATTTAAATGACAGCAAAAGACGAACAGCTAGCTTACATTGCAAATTTCTGTATTTGTGAATATTTTCCACTGAAACAGCCCTCATGGGTTTAAAAGATAAAATAAAAAAGTACATACATAAAATTCTTATTTATCACAGTAGAAAAAAATTCATAATGGTTTAACTGATGAGGTCCATGGGGTCAAATACTGTTAATATTTCCTGTCTTACAACTGTTTTAACATTTTTATACATTACCAAGCTGTCATAGTAGTTGGTGGTTATTTAAAGTTTATTAACTGTCATCTATTGTAAACAAATATTTAACTCTAAATGATAAAATGATGTTACTATCCTCAAAGTAGGTCTAAAAAGTGAAGATAATCAAGAATTATATGAAAACAAGTTGGCTCCCTCTTTAATTTCTAAATAGTGGAAGAAATTTACTAATTTATCAAACAAAACTGGGAAAGTGAAAACAGTTATTTATAATTAGTTTGTTTCTAGTGGTAATTTATAAAACCTTGATTCACCAATGTGGGCTAATAATGGAGTAAGTGAACCAGGTAACATTTTCTATTATTTCAAGGATACAACAGATTAATGAATGTTTTAATTTTCTCAACTTACTCAGGTCATTTCTTGTTCCTAAAACTATCACAACACCATCCTGTCCTTTGACAGCTTTGTTGACATCATCTTTGTTTAATACATCTCCCTTGATGACTTTATTAGGCTTAACATCTGGTGGTAGTTTGGATGGGTCTCTCAAAAAGGCTGTAACTTCAAAGCCTAAGCAGACAGATATTTCTTCATTACACATTTTGTATATATTTATAATAGTTATCTATTATAAACAAACATTGTTAGGATACTATTTTTTTTCTTCACGATTTAAAAAAAAAGTTTAAACATCATTACTTTTTAAGAAATTTAAACTGACCAATATGACAGGAGACTTAGAAAATTATAGAGAAGATCAAGAAAGTTGGTAAAACAGGAAATGAGGACATCAAAAAGAATGTATGCGAATAGTTTGACTGAAAATGTAAAAATTAACAGTAAGGATTTTTTAAATACATTAAGTGTAAACAAAATGTTAGGATAGAAATAGGACCCTTGAGGGATGATAAAGGAAGGCTTAGTAACTGATGATTATGAGATGGCTGGGATATAAAATTTTACTTTTTCTTAGGTTTTTACTTATGAAAATGTAAGCAGTATTCCATGTCTTGAATAGTTGATAAATGGAATGGTGAACAAACAAGATGACTGCATTAATTATGAACTGGTTAAAAAAAAATGATAAAGCTCCTGGGCCAGATAATATTTCCCCAAGGGTTTTGGAGGAGGTTAAAGATTGGATATGTGAGCCACTTGCTACTATTTTTTGATAGTCCTTGAATAGTGGGCAGGTACCAGAGGATTGGAAGTTAGCTAATGTAACTCTTCTTTTCAAAGGAGGTGATAAAAAGTATCCCACTAATTATAGACTTATTAATCTTGCATCAGTTGTGAGAAAAATTTTCGAAAGTTGCTTTGCAAAGTCATTTAACAAAGCTTACAATTTTATTGGATAATCAACATGGCTTCACTAAGGGAAAATCTTGCCTTACAAAT
>NW_013670292.1:62473-70052 GCF_000517525.1 Limulus polyphemus
CGAAGATAAGCTGAAATCTCTCAAATTGTTTTCTGTTGAAAAAAAGAAGAGTTAGGGTGGATCTGATTGAGGTGTTTGAGATTGTAATGGGAATTGATAGTGTATCATCTTTTTTTATATTAGAAATGAGAATAATAGGACTAGGGGACACAAATATAAATTTTGGCAAGGTAGGAGTAATCTTCAGCCAAGACAGTTTTATTTTTCTAACAGGGTGGTTAGCCTTTGGAATGAGTTGCCTTCAGATGTTGTAGAGGCAGTAAATTCAAGTGAAATTAATAAAAAGCTTTATAAGTATATGAATGAAAAGGGCTGGGTTTAATTTTTTTTTAAATCATTTTATTTTAATTTTCGGGATGGAACAGCTGAGATGGACCAATAGGTCCCACATTATACCAAAATATGTTATGTTATGCTAATCAATATGATGGACCAACTTCAGACTGGGGCACCGTCTTCCTCATCCAAATTTTGTAAAGTTTCTTTGTACAAAGGAAGTTAATAAGCTTTGACAATAATGAATTCTAGTCTGCAGTTAAAATTATGCTCATTATCCAGGGTAATTCTTAGATAGTAAAGTAATTGTTAATAAAATATGACAAACTAAAAACCAGTAGTGATTTGCGTCCATGATAAATTAGTGGTATAGGATTACAGAGTCCAAATACAATAAACATTGCATGATTTAGAAGAAACTGTCATGGTATTCTGAAGTTTGGAATAACAAATATACAGCTACTTGATCACTTTAAAACTGAGGTTTTTAGATTTAATGTAATTTGGCTGGCTGGAATAAATACATTACAATAAAGACACCATAAATGAACTAAAATGTAGTGCATTGGATAAACGTCCTATGAATGAAAAAATGAAAATGAAGAACTGAAGATAAATAACTAAATGTGTGAAAAAAAATTAAATAAACTTGGATTTGATGAAATAAAAATATGGTAAAACTTAAGCAAAAGACATAGAATGTGACAAGAGGAATTCTTCTGTCTTCTGGAAACAACCTATCTTTTATATTCTTATTATAGATTTTTTTTATGAAGATTCTTTTGCATTGTGAGCCAGAAAAAACTTGTGGGTCATTATTTGTAATTATGGTGAAAAATAATGTAGGTGGTAATCATGGTAACTAACAGAAATACAATTTATTCCTTATATGTGACAATGCTCTATAAAATTAGCTATATTAATTACTTTGTTAATTTTATTCTAGGTAGCTTGTTTTTACCTGACGTTAATGATAATAAAACCCAAACCAATATGCAGCAGTGACTACAGTCGGGATTGAATTCTTCTATAAAAGCTAAAGTTAAAAGAAACTTGTGGTGATGATTACAATCCAGACTGGATTCTGCTAGAGAAGCCATGGTTAAATTAAGCTTCTGGTGATGATTACAGAACAAGATGGCCTTTTCTATAGATACTAGAATTAAATTAAACTCATGCTGGTGATTACAGTCCAGTTTGGCTCCTTCTATAGAAGCTAGGGTTAAATCAAACACACGCTGGTAATTACAGTCTAAACTGGATCCTTCTATAAATGCTAGGATTAAATCAAACATGTACTGGTGATTACAGACCAGCTTGGATCCTTCAATAAAAGCTAGGGTTAAATTAAACATGTTCCAGTGATTACAGTCTAGACAGGATCCTTCTATAAAAGCTAGGGTTAAATTAAACATGTTCCAGTGATTACAGTCTAGACAGGATCCTTCTATAAAAGCTAGGGTTAAATTAAACATGTGCTGGTGATTACAGTCCAGCTTGGATCCTTCTATAAAAGTTAGGGTTAAATTAAACATGTTGGTGATTACAGTCCATACTGTCTCCTTTAATAAAAGCTAGGGTTAAATTAAACATGTTGGTGATTACAGTCCATCTTGGCTCCTTTAATAAAAGCTAGGGTTAAATTAAAGACATGCTGGTGATTACAGTCCAGACTGGCTCCTTCTATAAAAGCTAGAGTTAAATTAAAGACATGCTGGTGATTACAGTCCAGACTGGCTCCTTCTATAAAAGCTAGAGTTAAATTAAACATGTGCTGGTTATTACAAACCAGACTGGCTCCTTCTATAAAAGTTAGGGTTAAATTAAACGTGTTGGTGATTACAAACCAGCTTGGATCCTTCTACAAAAGATAGGCTTAAATTAAACATGTTCCAGAGATTACAAACCAGCTTGGATCCTTGTACAAAAGCTATGGTTAAATTAAACATGTTCCAGAGATTACAAACCAGCTTGGATCCTTGTACAAAAGCTATGGTTAAATTAAACAAGTACTGGTGATTACAAACCAAACTGGCTCCTTCTATAAAAGCCACTAACCCAGTCATAAAGCCAACTAAACTACAAACCTAGTGATTAAAATGATCAACAGTTAACCACTAACCCAGTCATAAAGCCCACTAATAAAACTACAAACCTAGTCATAAAATATTTAACAGTTAGCCACTGACCCAGTCATACAACTACAAACCTTGTGATTAAAATGAACAGTTCACCACTAACTCAGTCATAAAACCAACTAATACAACTACAAACGTAGTTATTAAATGATTAAGAGTTAGCCACTAACCTGGTAATAAGTTGATCGCAAGACACAGTAATAGGAAACTGCTAATAATATCACAATAAATAATAGTAGGAAGTCACTATAAGTATAACAGTCATAAACTGATCAACACTTTAGTCAAGAGCTGATTAGCAGAAAGCCACTATTTTTTCTATTATACATGCTTACTATTGAATATAACTAACCCAGTTACCGAATGTTAGCTAAATGTGTTCGAAAATTCACTATATAAACCTAAACTGTAATTGTTAAATTATTATCATCCATAATAAATTAATATTGATCAACAGGTGTTGATTACGAACGTAATTTCACGTAAAACTTGCATGTCACGTCACTTTTCAAGAGAAGCGAAAAACATTTGGGAATAGTACAAAGAAGGCTTTAAATATGTTAGTTACAAAAATAAATAAATAGAAAAGATAAGTAAGGGCCTAGTGACAACTTACGTAAACAGAACCGAGTAAACTAAACGTTAAAGTAGGCTCGATGATCATTCCTGGAAGTTCGGTGTTGTTTTCTAACCACACTGTGCTGAGAACTGTTGCTCAATGTGATATTTATAAAAACAGTGGAGAAAAAGGTACTAAAAGCAATGCTGTTTCGCTTCAAAGCTTTTCGGTTTCACTTCTAAAAAGGACAGAGGGATTTGAGTTCCATATGCACATGTATGCTGGTTAAGCATGGTAACAATTGTAAAATATCTTTTAAACTGTTACATAACTTCCTCGAAAGGGGGTCGAAGACCGCCTGGGAGTCACCTGCTTTAACCACTCGCACCAATATATAGTAGTGTATTGTCTGTCAGTCAGTTAGTATACACTAAAATGACGTCACATAAGGGATGCTTAACGTTGCATTTATACTTGAGTGACGTCAGTAAAACGTGTGCATGAAATGAGTCACGAGAACAATTATGCACTCTGTATGCTACAACACAACATGAAAAATGAATTTCAAAAGCATGAAATAAAAATCTTTCTTACTCTTAATTTTGGTTTTATTTACTCTTGAAACAGTTCACTCTCCAGGACCCTGCGGAAGTACATCTTGTAACAGTATGATGATTATTTTGGCGTTTTTATAAAATATACGACAAGAAGATGATGTTATAATCCTCTCAGAAAATGTCAAACAATGAAGTTCTCAGTGTCTATCCTAATACTTTCTACAGAAATAGTACTATTCTATGTTTAAAACATTATAAAAACATATATAATATTAAAAAGAGAACAGCAAACATGCGCACATAATACATGTTGAAGAAAGTAATGTAAACAACTGTAAATTTCTACGGGTTTTTATCAATACGGAGGTTATCAACCCCAGAAGACAACAGGGCATCAAAACGGCATGTAACTGAAGAAACGATGCGATATGCAACAGCCAAGTCATCATATTAGAAAACACATAGGTCCAAAAAAGAAACAAAGACTAAAATAAGAATAACTCGAGCGTTTTAAAAAGGTAGACCTTTCCTCATAAGGCAAACCTTGAAGACGAAATGTCTACCTTTTGAAAGAGTTCGGGCTACTGGGATTCTTATATTTCTACCAGCCAATGATATTTTTGAGCATTCGTTGTTGCTGGAAGCTCTTGATATGATGGTGGTGGTGGAAATCTGCTTCAAAGCTTGGCTTCAAGAATTTACCATAGAGGATCAATAACATTTAAATCTGCTTGGATGCCCAAACTCTTCCTCGTGTTCTTTAACAATTTCATCAGTATTAAATCGTCCATTGTATTCCCGAAAGAGTTACACTACCACATGACGATATGTTCTCCTATAGGACAAACAAATTAAATATGGACCCTCGGAGTTGAAAAATGTGAAGCGTTTCTGTTACATTGTCCAACCCTGCACATACAAATAAATACGGTGTCAATCGTCACATACACATTCACACATATATTTGCGTCACATAAAAAATTATAAAAACGAGGGAAAACAGGTCGATGTTACTGCCATCTATTGTGAAATACTGACACAAATGTTAATATCAAGTGGGCATTAATTTAGATGTCAATGTTTTATATAAGTTTCTACTAACAAGATAAATATACTTAAGAAATTCATCCACACCAAATGGAACTCATTAAAAACTAGTAAGTTATCGAGTAGAACTAAAAATAAAATAACTTGTATAGCGCTTCTTGTAATTATATCACATTAACAGACAAACCGCTCATACTCATAGTTAACAATGATCAGTTGGTAATAGATCACTATAGTGCTTGTTCCGGTTTTAAAACACTAATAATCTATCATGACTACAATTTGAATAGCAGCTTCAAACTTTATAAACGGCAATATCAAGCTTAAACAGTGCTTTATATTTATATACTAATATCTCTCTTTATGTATTGAGTATATATATATATATTTGCATGAAAACAGAAACGTCATGCTGTGCGACCAAACTCTCAACTTTGAAATTTCCAGGAAATAGGTTTGTATTCGTTCGATAATGCATCAGTTGCAAGAATATTAACAGAGAATGTTACGTATACAGATAGTATGACAACAATAAAGTTGCTAGTTATAAAGACTATACATCCAAAAAATCAAACAAAGAATTCAAAATGCCGGATCCCGGTACGACGCCTTTAAAAAAAAAAATTGTAAGTTGTATTACTATTAGCAAGAAACATAAAAAAAACGCTGTATCTTTGACCACTGTCGATTTTGCAATGATGAACAAATAATATATAACTTTAATATCCATTAAAAATTCTTCCTCTGTCTACAGTCGTATCGACATGAGAAAAACAACTAAATCTCTATTTATACCAGTTAAGATAAACTACGTACCTAGTTTAAGGGCTACCTGCACAGTGGCTAGACCTGTATTTCCTGTTGCTCCAAATATTACGATTTTTCTTATGTTAGGTGTCATTGTTTTTACTTTACTACCGAACTCACTCGTTTACGTTAGATTTCGGTTCAACATCGGTTTTTTGCGCCCTCTTTTGACATCACGGTTTTAATTAAATTGCGTTTAGCGGGATGATAAATAATTTTTTTTCTATGTGATATTTGGGTATGTTTCAAAAGTATCTAGCTGTAAAAATATTAAACTAGTTTAAACGATGTTTTTTCATTAAAACTACCTGTCAAAAGTTATCAACTAAAAATTTCGACTCTATGTTGAAATACGCCTAAAATTGAAAGGGAAATAAATGTATGAAATATATAAATAAATATATATCCTGAACCGTTAAGACGAAAACGAAGTGATTCACCAAACATTAAATGAAATTTATCACAATGTTGTAACTGCGGTGTAATGCTACTAGTGTATTTTTGAAGTTAAGGAACTAAAGTATGGAATCAGTGGTGTAGATCAATGGGGTCGCAAGGGAGCACCGACCCCTCACTTCGTGTGCATGGAGAGCGCCACTCCCGTTCTAAGATGCATACTGTTTTCCCCTTGTACATTAAAATGTGTATCGATGCGATTGTAATCACGTCTATAATATGGAACGCTCTGTGTAGAATTAAGTTTTCATCACTAACTGAAATTTCTTTGACCTTGCATATACCTCAAGCACTTATTGTCTGAATTTGTAATTAGTAATCACGATATTAAATAACAAGTTTGATAATCAACTGTTCTGTTGTAGGGAGATCTTGGCGACGTCTCACTTCTAAATTTAGCATTACAAAAATATCTTATGTGCACGTGACCTAAACAGCCATGTCAGAGGGTTCGATTCCTAATTTTATATTAATGACCATAGGAGCAGCAACATCTACTATCTTCGATCTGACCAATGGAATCCATTGTTTCTTTGTGCCACAGTTGAGCTCATTCTACATCATCACATTCTGTCTTCATCCCGGTAAGTTAAAAACTAGGCTACGCCCAACCAATGTGAGTATGACTCGAAAGACTGCACAAAGTTAATGTTTTTGTTATTATCCTATAATTACAGGCCAATTTCGGGAAATTGTTAGTGCTCACATTACTTTTTTAACTAATTGCTTTCGTACTATTTAATGTGATAGTATACAGAGTTAAAGGTAAGAACTGGGTAAAGATTTAAATGACACAAAGAGGAATGACCTTCAGCAATAAATAACTAGAACACTAACATTGTAGCCACATTGCACCACAACTAGTTTCTCTGTAGATATAATGTGACAATGGGCGTCCGCAGGATATTGTTACGTCTCCGTTCGTTCGTTAATTAATTTTCCGTAAATTCGTTCCAACGAAATTTTAGCGACACAAGTCCTTTCTTAAATAAAACTGATTTATTCTTTCCGAATACAACTTTACCGATACACTTAATTTCAACAGTCGTTCTCTAACAAATCCTAGAACGTCTCACGTGCTCGACAATACTCAGTTCAATTACACAATGTCCCGTCACGTTGTGACCATCTTATATATATACCAGCCTACCCCCAATCTAGTAGTCTCCCGATAATTCTCGAAGGTTCGAGAAGGGCATGGCGTGATACTAGTCACGTGACCTCGATGTCGTAACACTGCCCCTTCCTTAGTATTATTCATCCCGAACAATAGCCACTTACATTAAACCAATAACAATTAACAATAACTTAATTAAATGTACAGAATTACAAACACAAAATTACAATTCAACAAAGTCTCTTAATTTTACGGGACATATCATATTCCGTACTGGTCTCTGTCTCGTTGGCTTCTGCTTCACGTGGAGTTCATCTGCTTCATCAGGAAATGTCCTATCGTCGGTAACAGTCACATCAATGGTAGTAGCTTCATCAAGAGCTTCACCGTTTCTCTTCTCAAAACTGAGTAGAGTTTCTTCTTCAACATTGGCTTTTTCAGGTGACACGTCTTCAGCAGCGTCATTTGTTCTGTTGTTCACTTCGTCCCAACTGAAATGTCATGGACCGTGATAACGTCAAAGCCTGTTGGCATGTGCCACTTTTGGCTTACATGACCGACCACATTTTATCCGGAAAGTCCCGTCTGAGAAACGATTCACTATGTCATATGGGCCTTCCCA
>NW_013670292.1:70939-89095 GCF_000517525.1 Limulus polyphemus
TTATTCACTAACATCCCATTTGATGAAACAATTAAAATAATTAGTTAACCCGTTATTCCCTACCAAAAATGCTCTGCACTCTAACTTTAACCAACAAAAATTTGAACAGCTTCAAGGACAATCACTTTGTTTTAAATGGTCATCTTTATGACCAGATAGACGGAGTGGCAAAGTTGACCCTTACAAATATTTTTCTATGTTATTATGAATGTCAATGGCTGGATAATTCCAACTTAAAACGTTTTGAAATATTTAGATATAGTTTACTCAACTTATAACACATTATAACTTATTTTAATGTTTTCACTAATCAAAGTAATCATATCCTCATTAGTATCTGTACAAAATGTTACAGTAACATCTTCAGCAAAAATTTCAATTTTTCTATGAAATTTTAGCTTACAAAAATCATTTATAAATATACCAACACTTTAAAACAACTTGCTTTCAAACATAACTAGTATAGTAAGATCTTAGGGTATATTTTAATAATTTTATGCTTCAAAATTGTTTTAGTTTAAATGTTTTCAGCTTTCTTAAATTACTGAAAAAGATCATCTTTATGCTGTAGAGTATTTTATTTAGCTGTCACTAGCTTTAATAGCAAAATCAAAATATTGTAAAAATATTTAGTTTTAACACCAGTGGTACATGAGTCGTCATATAAAGATGCTTTAAAAGTATTTATCTTTGGTAGTTTGTAGTTAAGCACAAAGCTACACAAAGGGCTATCTGTGCTCTGCCCACCACGGGTATCAAAACCCGGATTCTAGCGTTGCAAGTCCACAGACATACCGCTGGGCCACTGGGGGGCGGTTTATCTTTGGAAAAAATAACAATGCAGCAGTCATTACCATTACAGGCCAATAGAATATTTAACTGACTAAATGTTGTTGTTTTAACAGAAGTAAATTTCTTTATGACACTCTTAGATTTGTTTGTTTGAAGTTAAGACATACCGCTGTACCACTGGAGGGTCACACTTAGATAATTAGTTTGAGTCTAAACTTAAGAAATTCAACAGCGATTCCATTGCAAGATGCAGGGCTTGGAATTATTGTTTGCATTTTTCTGATTATCTGTTGTAGAAATTCATCGCAGTCAAGCAAGTGAACATCTAAATTATAATAAACTGCCAAAATTTACGTAGAGGGAAACATTTAACCAACAACGGACGATTGAAGACTTTTCGATTCTGGGGCTTATTTCCCCGAAACGGGGTCGAAGGCTTCCTGGAGGGGTCACCTGCTTTAACCACTACATAGTAGTGTGTTGTATGTCAGTCAGCCAATATACACTAAAATGACGTTACATAAGGGACGCTTAATGTTAAATTTGTAGTCGTGACGTCAGTAAAACGTGCGCATGCCATGAATCACGAGAAGAATTATGCACTCCATAGGCTACAACACGGCATGACATATGAAATTCAAAAGCAAAAAATTAAAATATTTGTTGCTCTTAATTTTGGTTATATTTTCTCTTGAAACAGAATACTTTCGGGGACCCTGCGCAAGTACATCTAGTAAATACTATAAAATAAATGAATTTATAATCTACGACACATACAACAATCTGATATTTTTTAATATAATTTTTATCCATAATCTTTTCAGTTTTAGTCAGAATCTTAATCTGATTTTCTATAATATAGTATTTTTTCTTTATTCCTTTCATCTTTTATGACTTATAATATTTATATTAAACACAGAAAAATTTTATAATATTCAAAATACTGCGCAGACAATTTTTTTAATCTGCGCTTGCGCTATTGTTCTAAGGTGTACGATCCGCAAAGTTTTAGCTACAAACGTCATCTTTACTTCCGAAATTAAAAAATCAACAAAATTTAGTGATTTCATAACATAGTTTTTTTATTTCGTTATCTTTGTCGCTTATGTAGTTTACTATATTTTTCTATTTATGAATTCAAAATCGCCAACATACCTTGTACTTGTTGGAATTGTTTAGTGACGTTGTCCACCAAGACTGTTCATACGACTGCGTGTACAGGTACTACAAAACTTGTTATTTCACTTCCCCAACCCCCTTACTCTCAACTGGGTAATCTCGCGGCCTGTATTTCTGGAACCGGCTTCAACCAAATTATTTAGTCACTCAACCAATCGCACTATTCGTACAAAATCTTGCATTTCATTTCATGTAGCCACGAGCCAAAAAATTTACGTAATTAAAGTATTTATTGGCCAAAATCAGAATTTATATTTATCTTCTTGTCAGACTCAAGACATTTGTTTATGGCAAATCAATTATTAGCAAGTTTACGTTAAGAAAACGGCCATGTCAGTTTCTCTTTAAATTACTGTTTCATGTCCACTTACATTTGACCGGACGTAACCCAGTCAGCTGGTCAGGCTATGGTCCAATAGGTCTATGATCTCAGCAGCATTCCGCGCCCTTTCGGCTCAGGAGAGAGTAACTTTTACGGCCAATTCTCCTATTTTATATTTCTATTTTTAGCCCTTAATCATTGTATACTGTAAAATTGCTAGCTTTAAGCTGCCCAGTAGAATTTTTGTTGGTTAAAGTTAGAGTGCAGAGCATTTTTGGTAGGGAATAACGGGTTAACTAATTATTTTAATTGTTTCATCAAGTGGGATGTTAGTGAATAATGGCTGAATATCAAAACTGGCCATAACGAACTGGTCTGCATTAGGAAAGTAAAATATCTATTGAGCAAAGGAAAAAGAATTTTAACAATAAATTCGTTCTTGAGCTTAATGCAGGTACAAGATATTTAGCAAGTTTGTATGCGTGGGAACCAAGACTAGACTAGAATACGTTTGAATGTTAAACCATTCTTGTGTACTTTCGGTAATCATACATAAAACCAGGGCGGGAACTTGTACGATAAAGTTCTGTAAAAGTGATGTCAGGATTGAGTTTATAATTTTTAAAATATCTTAAAGTTCGTCGAAGCTTTTCCTCACGTTTGAGAGTAAGTTTAAGCCAATCATTATCGAGGGGTTTAAACTTTGTTCTGTCATTTAAACCATCTTCCAGTTTGGAGACATAATCAGATCTGTGTATCTTCATCTGGCCGGATAACAACAACGTTTCCGTTACTGTCGTGTTTTTTTGAGGCAGAAAAACTCAACCTGTGTAACAGAAGAAGGGCTTTTAAGAGATTGAAGTTATAGAAGGAGGACAATGCCGCATTTCTAAATTTAGTTTTGATAAGGCATTCTATATTTGATGTGTTATTTCTGTTAAAATTAGGAAACGGTTTCAGAGCTCTGTAAATACATTCAAATGGGAAAAAAGTAGCTTGAGAAACTTAGTTTACGGGTAACTAGACAAAAATTTAAACCTTTTGACATTGTTCACTTAAGGTAAGATCACTAAAATAACATTATCAGGACTTATGTTACTAGATTTTCTTGCTTGAATAACCTTGACATTCTGGTTGTGTTCAAGTCTAACGATGTTTTAAGTTAAAGGGCGAAGAAACTGAAAAAAAGGTGTTGATATTATTACGACAGCGGAAGTCACGCAACGCTGGGAGCATGCGCGTTGGAGTGTCTAGAAGGATATGACTTACCGAGGAACTCCGCGAATATCCGAGTGTTTGCCAGGCGCCCTCTTTTTTAGTATATAAGCCCGGCAAATAAAGCCAGTGATAGATAGATATGTAGATAGATTAAAGATAGAGATAATTGAGTCAACGAACATTAGGCGCCATAAGTAAAGTGTGTGAATCACTGTGATTTATAGCGTGTGTTTATAAAGGTGGTTAAGTTTAAAGTGACTGTGGAAATTTTGTGTATTACAAAGTTGTATCATTTTACATAGTAAACTGAAAGAACCGAATAAAAATATACATTTCTCAGCATTTCATATTGTTACGTATCTGCTCGTTTGTTAATTTCCAGTATAAATTCTTTCCGAGGAACTTTAGCGATACAAGTCCTTTCTTAATTAAAACTACTTTATTTTTTCTTGATATATTAACTTCTGTACATCTTTATGAATATTATTATACTTTTATATTTATTTAACCTTACTTAACATGATATCTGTATTGGTAAAGTTATTATGGAGCTAAATAATTAGAATGTATATATACGTCGTTATCAGTTGCAATAGTATATTATATTTTATAAGTTAAATTTATAAACTTTTTTTACACGACCACTGATGTATGCATAGTATTATAATAAGTCCCGCTCCCACCCCAACCATCCTACACTTGTGTTTCTACAACAGGCAGTTGCCGTCCATTCAACTAAGTTTCATCATGAATATTCTGCCTAAACAACCTATCAAAGAATAATAATAAAAAACTTGTGTACTGTACTCGTGCGTCCCAAATAAATTGAAACTTCTTTATTCTCGAAGAAAAAACTCGGTATAAATAAACCTTCACAACAAATTAACCTTGAAACTTTAGTACCAAAACGATCAAATATTTATCATTACACACGAAGTACACAAAATTTTACATTGTTTAGTATATCCTAAAAGCACACTTGTACAGGATATCAAATTAACGTGTCGTTCAAATATTGCTAATATAATTACATCAGCAACAAAGCTGATATGCCCAACCATCTGTAATGTGCATCATCACTACTTAAATACCCTAACTACCATACATTACCAACTCTGATATCCAACCCTCTGTGGACAATATACGTTACCAACTGACACTGCTTACCTTATGTACACAATATACAATATCAACTAATACAATTTAACTTCTGTGAACAATATACGTTACCAACTGACACTGCTTACCTTATGTACACAATATACAATATCAACTGATACAATTTAACTTCTGTGAACAATATACGTTACCAACTGACACTGCTTACCTTATGTACACAATATACAGTATCAACTAATACAGTTTAACTTCTATGAACAATATACAGTATCAACTAATACAGTCTACCTTCTGTGATAAGGTGATACCTTATCTCCTGACATAATCTACTTTCTGTGACACAGAGTGACTAGGTACGTTTAGCTTTATTGATAACACAGACCTACGATGGTTTTATTGTCTTGAAAATTTTACATGTACTACAGTAATTATTGTACGCTGAATCCGAAAATGATATCTATTTTCCTCCATCACCTACAGATTTTTCACAAAATGTCACATGTAATTTTTACATAAGTGAATCATTTTCATTGAAATCGGGTCACACTTTGTTTTGCTTAAAATGTTCACAGCCACTGGCTATAGATTTCTCTAGATCAATCGCGACGTGAGAGTATTATGGATCGTTCTAGAACCCAAACATAATAAAAAATGTTCATTGTGGTAAACGAAATAATAATTTGAACTAAGTAAGATTTTGTTTTTTACTTCCCGATTTGTAAAAAATTCTTACATGATAGAAAAAATTAATATTATTTTCGAAGTCTGCGTAGATGAATTATAGAAGGTACGTTATTAAAACCAAAACAACTTTTATAAAGTTTAAATTTGTAGTAATTATCAATGGAGTAGTGGTCGTGATATTAAGTTTAATGTCCGAGTTGCCAGTGAATCAAAACACTACTTTCATAAATGATACAGTTTGTTTTTTATTGTATCAGATATCTATATTCTATGGTTACAGTTGTTTATCTCGTTTACAAAGTTTCTGTTGTCTGTTATATGTTTGCTGTTCAATTATTGTTAGATATGTAAGACGAGGCATGTTTATTTTGTAAACTTTCGTGGCTTTTAATTTAATCTTTATTTAAGCAGTGTAATATATATATATATATATATATGTATGTATGTATATTAGTGATATTTTGTAAATTCGTATGATAGTTTTGTATAGTAATAAAAGTCTGTCATTCTTTGAAGATATTATTGTGGCTGTTTGTTTATTTTTGTGATTTTCTTTTTTAAACACATTTTGGTTGTTCCTATATAACCGAGTGTTGGAGGAAAAAGGACCACAGGTAATTCTTAATGTTCACCCCTATCGTGTTCCCAGGAAAACCAGATGGTCCCCCTACCTATCCACCAAGTTCAACTGTCTTCAAGAAAAAGCCTGTGAACTTAAAACCATGGATGTGTTGCCATTTGGAGAAATCCATCCCTAATCATCTCATTTTATGGTAACCTTCTATATAATGATTAATATACAATCACAGTGTCAGTTCTCTCAGCATAACTACATATCATAGCGTCAGCGTCTAATCTGGCCACACTTTAGAGTATCAGTTCTCTAAGCCTAAGCACACTTTACAGTATCATTTCTCTAAACCTAACCACACTTTACAGTATCAGTTCTCTAAGCCTAACCGCACTTTATAGTATCAATTGTATATGTCTAGCTATAAATAATAGTATCAGTAGCATACGTAAGTTTATGTTCTAAAGATCAAATCAAGTCATCACAGTATTAGTAACTACAATTTACAATATATCTAGACATCGAGTTTCAAACTAGAATTATGGTTAATCTCAAACAACGTCTACAGTTCATATTTTTTTCCTGTTTCAAGTCAACTAAGGTACCCCACTACTTGCGGACAGAAGAATCCTTGTGTATTCACTTGCTTCCATAATTCGTGCAGTTCCTGGAGTTGTAGTTCTTGAGAAGTTACCCTTCCATCACTGAAAGCACAGCTCCCTTGCTGAAGGTGGATAGAAGGTTTTAGGGTGAAACTCGGATGGTCGTACATCTCCACCCGAGCCTTGTAACGACAGAATCCTGTGATGTAGACATCTTCTATGAAAAACACTGGAGTTGAAAGTGCAGCTTTGTAGAGCTCTTCGGCTACAGATATAGAGAAAACGTATCCTAGTCCAGCACAATATGGTGGAAAGTACTGGCCCGGAAGTTCCTGTTCAGTAACCATATACTTGATATAGTGGGGAGGGGCGGTATCGAGGAAGTCTTTTCGAAGAATGCGACGAACACGGTTGAAATGGCATATTAAAGTTCGTCCTTTGGTGGAATAAAAGTTGTGTAAAATTTTCAGTAAGTTTGGAATATGCACAAAAATGTCTTCATCAGTCTTCATAACAAAGTCTGCATTGTTACAAAAACTGACAGACCATTTAAGTCCCATGACAGACTTCAACGCTAGATGCTTAAAGGTGTCAGGAAAGTCTTCTTGAACTATATCTCCGTACCTGACATTTTCTTCCTCTAGATGGCGCTGTACATCTGTACTTGGAGTAACTCCAACTATGAACACAATGCGGAAATTGAGTGCTTCCTGTAAAGCCCATACTCCCCAAGTATCTCGAATCATCTGTCTTTGTTTGATGTTCTTAACTGCAGACGCTATAAACAAAAGAAGCTTTAATCGTGTCCGGTCAAAAGATTCACAACGGGACGTGGGGTTAATGAGATACGTGTAGTTGTGAGGTGTATGCACGTGACCCACATGTACTGTGACGTTTCCGTTTAACACCACCCAACCACTTTCACCTCTAGGCTGTTTCAAACTTGAAGGTGGGTAGATTAGCACTCCTTTCTTAGCAATATTGTTCTTTAAATCATTAAACATACGATCTACAGGGAAATCTTTTTTGACGTGAGAATTTATTGAAGATGAGGAAGAATGAAGGTAAAGAAGAAGATGAATAGTTAAAACAAAGGACAGTAAGAGAACTACCAAATGCTTGAAGTTCGTTAATCTTAGTCGAGGTCTCATTGTTTTACATCGATGTGTCACATTCTTCCAAAGGTCATATCAGATAGTGGATTTCTGGCATCCTTGTCACCTTGAACAAGTGGTGTTTAATAATTCCTGTTCGAAAAAACAAAACAAAATAAAAACTGATGAAACTTAGTTGAATGGATGGCAACTGCTTGTTGTAGAAACACAAATGTAGAGGACGATGTTTCTTAAGGCGGAAGACTTTCGAAACGTCGTCCACTTTCAAAAACTGGTGTGTACATCTTGACTTGATCACAATTGTAATAAACACAGGAAATAAAAACATGTTCATGTAAGTTAATAAACAGTTTTCCTTGGTTTGAATTCATAATTGTTTAATTTTCCTTCTGTATCAGAATATTCATGGACGTTTAGTTGAACAAACACAATATTTCGGTTGTAATGTATACCACCACAATAAATACACTGACCAATCACTCACATTTGTCATGCTAGTGGAACTTTATTTTGGAGAAGTTAACACTTTTAATGATCTACACTTGGAACAAAAATCAAATACTTTGTGACCATTTCTGCAAGTAGAGAAATACACTGAAACATTACATTATCAAAAATAAATTGATGCCAAAATATAGGGAAAATAAGCATGGTAATACACTATTTACCAGCTTCATTAGAAGAATGTCTTCAAAACCAAAACTAAACTGTAACACAAAAAATTAATGAAACATCGAAACATGTAGAGTGTATGAAACTGTTTTCCAGTTTCATTGGGTTTTCATTATTCTTTAACCTGTATAGTACGCTATTTGTATTTTATTGTAATTTTGAGACTGGAAACAGTCTCATTTTTATAATTGTATAAAAAATAATCGTTTTTAACCTAATATTTAAGAAAATGACGGACTTAAATATCACATATTATACCCAATCTCTTCCCTAATGCACATTGGCAAGAAGTACAAATGGAAAACATTAGCAAATTTCAAAGTGAATTAAATACATTAAAGGATGATTTACTGTGTTTTACACGAGGAAGATATATTAGCCATCGACCTAATCAGCCTCAGATAATGGGAAGCCCCTTCCAGACCCCGCAGCTAAACCCTAATGCAGACATCTTCAGTCCTGTTAGAAGTCACATCCCAGATATGAATGTCAGCAATAGGGTGATCTAGTATGAAGGAAGCCACAGGAATTCGATGGGAAGGCACCGTGGGAAGGATATAGAGCACATTTTGAGCTCCTGGCAGAAATGAATGGATGGACAGAGGAGCAGAAAGCAGTGTACCTGGCAACAAGCCTGAAGGGACAACCACTGGAAATACTTGGACAATTGTAAGCAGACGACAGGCACAACTATAGAGCACTGGTAGCAGCTCTAAAACTCGGGTATGGAACCCAAAATCAATCAGGGTTGGTTTAGGACTAGAGTCCATGCTAAAGGGGAAAGCCTGCAAGAGCTGGCACAAGACTTGGAAAGTATGGCACACAAGGCCTACCCAGCTGCACCACCCGAGCTTCTTAAGTTGTTGCTGAGGAATCAGTTTGTAGACGCCTTGGACAGTGCACAAATGAAGATACAAGTAAAGCAAGCACACCCCTCTACTATGAAGGATGTAATGGCCAGAGCTCTAGTTTCCTTTCTTGCTTTTTTTCTCGTTCATCTTGTTTCTTTTGCTGTTCTTGTATTGCTGCCATCAAATCTGCTAAGCTGTAGTTTGATTTGCCACTTTTCGTTTCCATCTATTTTTCCATCCCAATCTCTGACACCAATTTGTTACATGTATGATCATTTGTTAATTACACGTAAAAATTCTTTCTGAAGAACTTCAGCGATACAAGTCCTTTCTTAAATAAAAGTAGTTTATTCTTTCTCAATTCAACTTTGCAATACAGTTCATTTCCACAGTTACTTTAACGTAAACACACGCTATAATTCACAACGAATGATTCATGCATTTTATTTACTACCGCTCTTGACTCAGTTGCCTGTCTGTAATTCTCATCCCAATTCATTGTCAGGCGCACTTATATAGAAGAATAGAGGGCGCCTAGCAAATAATGGATTATTCGTGATGTTCCCCGATCTTTCTAGAACTCGTTACGTGTTACCAGAGTCACGTGACCTCGGCTGTCGTAACAGTATTTTAATATTTTGTTCAGTCAAAGAATGGAAACGAGAAGTGGCAAATCAAACTACATCTTAGCAGATTTGATAGCAGCAATACAAGAACAGCAAAAGAAACAAGAAGAGAGATTACAGCAGTTGTTGGAGGAAAAAGAAAAGAAACAAGAAGAGAGATTACAGCAGTTGTTGGAGGAAAAGAAAAGAAACAAAAAAGAGAAATTACACCAGTTGTTGGAAAAAAAAGAAAAGAAACAAGAAGAGAGACAACAGCAGTGGCAATAAAACCTGCAACAGTGGCAGCTCGAACAGCAAAATAAACAAGAGGGACTGCAGCAGTGGTTGGAGGAAAAAGAAAATAAACAAGAAAAGAAGTTACAGCAGTGGCAACTGGAACAAGAAAGGAAACAAGAAGAAAGTCTCCAACAGTGTTTTTCTTTTTCGTCCTACTCTCTGACACCAATTTGTTACGTCTCTGTTCGTTTGTTAATTTTCCGTAGAAATTCTTTCCGAAAACTTCAGCAATACAAGTCCTTCCTTAAATAAAACTAGTTTATTCTTTCGCAATACAACTTTGCAATACACTTAATTTCCACAGTCACACTATAACTTAAACAAACGCTATAATTCACAACGAATGATTCACGTGCTTGACTCAATTGCCCGTCTCTATCTCTGTCTGCAATTCAATTCCAATGTTGCCATCACCTCTTGGCGGTCTTATATACAAGAATACCTCACATCCAGTAAACACTCGAGCATTCATGAACATTCGAGAATATCATGATGTGTTACTAGCGTCACGTGACTTCCGCTGTCGTAACAATACTATAAAACGTCAACCATATTTCATCAGCTATATCCATAGTCGACGAGGCCTTTCACTAATAAATGCCAGGGTCTCGTCAAGCATACTGGGATACGAAAGACATAGTAGCAGTGTAACAATGTTATGATGTGAACCAGATTAGGCGAGTAAATTATCATTTTTATTTAAGTCGTTTACAAATCAGATTTTTTATTAATAGCCCGATTATGTAAAGGGGCTGCTGAAATACTAATTGTTCTGAAAAATAGAAAATTTTGAACAATCTATTTTTCAAAAAACAAATCAGACTGATCCTTCTTTTAATTGAAGTTTCTAACATGCACTTTACAGAAAAAAAAAGTGCTTAAAATTATTATTTAGCCTAGTTTTTACGACGCAATGGACATTAGAGATATAAACAGCATTTTTCTTAGCTTTTGTAACATATAAATATTTGAAACCATATATGAAAATTAAGACTAGTTCAGCTACAGGAGGAGACTACAGATACCATATCATTTTGTTTAAAAAATATAATATGGAAAATTAAAAATAATAAAGAATGTTCAGATATTTCTTGTCTAGGAATTTCTTCGAAAACTATAAATTAGTCAAATGAATAACTTCCTTTTGGAAAACACGCAAAAAAAATAATTTTTTTTTGTCAGAGACTATGATATTTTCTAAGTTATTTCCTCGACAGATCCATAACATCAGACACACATAAAAGTATGATATATTATAACAACAAAATTGTTTATCGCCTGGAAAATTAGGCAAACACCCATTAAACGTGAATTGCTCAAGTGAATGTAATTGTCATTCAAAATTCCTTAAAGTTGTCAATCACAGTTAAAAAATGAACAATTTTCGGTAAACTTTAATTTTCCAAAAATGATAAACCCACAGTTTGCTAAAAACTAGAAGTTTCTAGCATCATTTTTAAAGTTTTTTTGTCTGCAGGTTTCAGCCTTTTTGTCCTTTTTTGTTGCAGTAAAAGACCCACTAAGCCTTTGGTATACGTCTTATCGGATTTTAAACAGTTGTCTAACTAATCCTTTGTGCTATTCTAGACCACCATCAGAGGGAATTAATGTTTTTACCCTATTTTGCTTGATTATCTCATAATTTCTGGATAGTACGTTTTGTTGTTAATCTGCGACTTTTACTGATTTTGAATCCATTACCAATCAAACAGCTTCCTTTACAGATGTACACCAACTTTGCTCTAATTTTCACTTCGTCATCCACTGAGGCATCTGTGAATTAGTTACATAACAACGAATCCTCCAAAATTTCACATGCATTTTCTGGATAAGCTAACTGGGCAAGTATTTCCACATATTAAGCGAATTCGGCTCCTCAGCTTTGATTTAAAAACTTATTTGTGATGTTACCCTCCAAAACAACTTGATAAGGCAGCCACCAATGTCTCATAGTTGTTATGGTTTTCTGTTGGTTGATTGTTTAATGTCGTTAAATACGTTGTTTTTTTTTAAATGAGCAGCAAAATTGAATAGCTTGCTGTTCACTACTCCATCCATTCATTTTAAAAATTATTTTCATATATGCTTGCCTTCCGTGTAATTTTCTGTCGTGGGCTTGTGGTTTTTGTTTGTTGAACTGACATACTATACTTATTAACTTGAAGAAATAGTGGTTTAGTTGGAGTAACCCAGGAAGGTTCTAGAGCGATAGATGACACAGTACTAGTGTTAACGGGTATAGATTAGATGGGTTCTCCTATTCCATATTGAATATTTATTGTGCTTGAGTTTTTGAGCGAATGCATAGAGAGAAATGTGACTGATTTTGTCTCTGAATCTGCCATTTGAGTTTCTAAATGCTTAGTTTTGGCATTTTTAATGTCCCTTTTTTATTTCATTGGTGTCATTTTGTACCAAGTTTATTTCTTCCTTGATGTTCATTAATATCAGTTTGTATTTCCTTGATCACTGTGTTAATGTACTTTTATACATTTCTCGTGGCTTCTTCTATCTTGTTATAATCCATTTGTTATTACCCATAGCTTTTTACCTTCCGTAAGTACAGTTTCATTCTGATCTTCCATCAAACTGATTTTCGTTCGTAATTTTTCTCTAAAGTTTGCGTATCGTTCGTTCTTGTAATTTCTCTCATAACTTCCTTTTTCTTTCTTCATGGTCTTCTGTCTCATTCATCCAATTTTCTGTCTTTCTTCTTGTATAATGCTCTGGCTCATTTTTCTTGATATTTGTTGAATATTCTATATCTTTTTTTCCTTATCTTCTTTACACTATTTTATCATTGTGTTGCGTCAGCGAGATCACGTGACTAGTGTCACGACCGTTTCTATAACATATTAAAAAATAAATTCCTTTCCATAAATTCATGGCTTTTTTTTTACCCCAATGGTCTGTTGTTTTTGAAATGCGAGTGAGAATCCATCTGTAGAGGAATACTGTGTGAGAAAAATAGTAGCTGTAAAATTTAAATTGTAAACATTTCTTACTGTTGTTTCACAACCTCCTTTCTTCTAACCCTTGTTATTCATAATCTGTGTTTTATCTAAAGTGAGGAATATGATTTCCTTGTAGAGGGATGAAAACCCCTTAACCGTAAAAATCACGTGGTATAACTCTTGACCTCCACTATCTGCTAGAGAGCGAAAAAAATCCCCATACGGCACTTTTCGTCAGCAGTGAATATCGTACACATAATTTTTGTGCTCGCGCATTAGTAGTTTTATTTTTATTTGACTTTCAGCAGTGTTGTGACGTCCCATGCACAGTTACGTGCACGTGAGTCATCTCACGGAGATTTTTACGATACGAATTCCATGTATGAATTATATATTTGTTTGGGATTGTATTCATAGAAATGTAAGCAAATGGCGTGTTTCTCGTGATTGATGAATAGTAACTCATTACGGACTGTTATATTTAAGAAGAATACTTACCAGGCGAACGCTAGATAATTTGTATCTAAAAGTGAAAGATGTTAATGTATTTTAAAGCGTATGATGAAAAACAGTTTTTCATTAATTTATATTGATAATGTCACAAAAAAAGGTTGATGTTTTTACGTGTATCTTGTTCTGAGTCATCTTGCATTTCTATATAAAAGATAATTGTGATGACAGGTTATAGTTTTGCTGGTTATAAAATCTGGTGCACGAAACTGGAAAAGCCAAAGAAACGTAGTTAGTTCTTCGTTAAGAATGTCAAGGCTAAGAAACAAGTTGTTCAAACAAAAAATGTATTCGTGTTTTATATTATTACATAGTGCCTAAAAGTAATTTGATCAAATAATATCATTTCAATGTTTTTGTTGCCGTTTCTTACTTTGATGTGCTAGTTATTTCTTTTGGTTTTTTTCCTTAAGGTGTTAATCTCCCTCTTCTCCGATAAATTATTCCTCAATATTTATTGTTACGCCTCCAGTCGTTAGTTAATTTCCGTAACTTCGTTCCGACGAAACTTTAGCGACACAAGTCCTTTCTTAATAAAACTGGTTTATTCTTTCCGAATACAACTTTACGATACACTTAATTTCAACAGTCGCGCTATAACAAACGCAATGTCTCACGTGGCCAACAATATTTTGTCCGCATACATTCAATTACTCGCACTGTTGTCCCGTCACGTTGTGATCATCTTATGTATACCAGACTACCCCCAATCTAGTAGATGCTAGGGCATTCACGAAGGAACAGGATATTTCTAGAAAACGTGGCTCAACTTGGAGTACCAGTACCATCCATAAAGAGACATGCAACAAGTCGTACCTCAGCCGTTGTAAACACAGTGCGGTGTCTTGTAACAGGTGACATTCCATGAATACAAAGGTCAGTGGGAAAAACTGTCTATGTTTCTCAGGCATCCGTACGCAACGTAATCAAAAATGGTGTTCGTCTGGAAAAGTGATAAAAAAAATATCTTTCCCGATATATATTGGTTTGACCGTCACATACCTCAGGCAAATAAGGAATGTAATGGGTATTGATGCTATTTCGTACACAGATATGGTCAAGTCGCCATACGTAGCGTATATGGATTTCTTTACTCTCAGACTCTTGAAACTGACCTTAGAAACCGTCATCCTCGTACACTAGATTGCTTATGGAAAGCAAGTAGGGAGAGTAGTGGTAATATTTTGAAATGAGATCTTTACGATTGAGCTATTTACAATGGAGACTACCTTCCAAGGCTATTGTCAAGATGCATGGCCTTCAGATAGAATACGGCTGGACGTGATGAGGCTCCAAAAAATCTATATAATATACTTTTGTAGTAGCATCCCAAAGCTCAAAGCATGCAGTGAAACCGATAACAAAAAACTGCTTCAGCTAGTATCATGTTTTAAGTTTTATTCTAAATATACGTGAATAAATATAAATTCGTAACATTTTTCTTCACGCCTTTCTTGATTATATTCGACACAATCTATCTATTGTACTTAAATACCCCAAAAGTAGACATTTGTGACGTCAATAGTCATCCTGCTGTACATTTTCCACATTCCTTAGTTTTCCGATGCCATTATGTTTTAAATATCCAAATCTTGGAAGTTCTAAATCTACAATCTGAACTCATATATATGATCTGAGTGTAAGAATATTTTGCATCAGAAAGAGCTATTCAATACCTTTCTCAAAAGCGATCACTTTTCGGTTGTACAACACTACCTACATAACGCCATACAATGTTAAAATGTAGTTTTCACATATGCCTTTTCACCGAGAATTTACATTGGCTGCGATTGTCACGTGACTTGCAAACTTTATTATATAAAAAAGTGTACAGATATTGTAACCCTGAACAGCATTAAGAAAAGATGACGCTCAATTTTTTTATACACGTCTCCTAAGTAATTGTGTAATTTTTCTGTCAGATAAACCGAAAAGATTGGTAAAGGCATATTTTTTTTGTTCAATCCCTGATAACGATTTTTCTGTTTGCCAAGACTCGTATTTCAATAGATTTTTTTTTTTTAACTGACTACATAAACCTTCAACTTTCAAACACTGACATTTGATTTGCTCTGATAGTCGATAGAATAATGATAAGTGATATTCTGTTGAAATAGTAACTCCTAGAATCCTTCGGCTACTAATTTTTTTTTTCGCATCTATTCTGTGCCTATCATGTTTATTAAACAGTAGAATATCTAACTTAGCCTTTTACTTTTAAGTAATCTGTTTGTTTTGAATTTCGCGCAAAGCTACATGAGGGATATTTGCGCTAGTCGTCCCTAAGTTAGCTATGAAAGACTAAGGAAAGGCAGACATTCATCACCACCCATCGCCAACTCTTATACCAACGAATAGTGGGTGTGACCGTCACATTATAGCGCCCTCGCGGCTTAAAGGTTGAGCATGTTTGGTGGGTCGGGGATTCGAACCCGCAGATTACGAGTCGAGTGCTCTAACCACTTTCAGTGATCTGATTCCAAGTAATGCGATTGGCAATCTAACCAACTGAAGACAATGCTAATATAACAACTTCTGTTTTATCGCATCTTGTAAGTGCTCAAATATTAAATACTTGTAGCAAAAATCAAATGATGTTTAAAAATTAGTCCAAAATAACCATCGGTGAAGGAATGGCTTTACAAATTTTGTAAACTCCGAAATAACAATTCTCCCCCCCCCCCTTAATAGTTTTCAAAAAATTGTATCCCATACGTTGAAACGTGGACCACATTTCATTAAAATTGTCAAACTAACAAAGCAACACATTCTGTTGATTCTCCGTCTGTTTTTATTTTATTATCTAACAAAACAACGAAGCATCGAGATTGGCTACAGATATTCTTAAAGCGTACTTATTCATAATATTTTTGTGCGCGCATATATGTTATATTAACCGAATAGAAAACGATATCCATTCACCTTTCTCTGTAATCATATACATTTATTCGTTAACACTTCGTATCAATTTGACCCTATCTTTCACATAAAATATTCCACACAATAAATATTTCTTGACAAACTGTAGTCTCTTTGCTTTTCTAGTTCTTTAAAATTTAATT
Organism: Limulus polyphemus; assembly: GCF_000517525.1. Lineage (NCBI taxonomy): Eukaryota > Metazoa > Arthropoda > Merostomata > Xiphosura > Limulidae > Limulus > Limulus polyphemus. The sequence continues at coordinate 87,493 of NW_013670292.1, forward strand.
ATATATTAAATCTTAAACGAAGTGCGCTTTGTCTAAATATTAATTTCGTAATAGCAGTGTGTTCGTGCACGGGAGTTGTACGCAACTCAGCCAGTACCCTTAAGAAAACTTACGTAGCTATAATAGTCGTATTCATTGTTTACAATACGACGGTACGAAATGTTTAGCACTAGTTATGATTTACATTTTTATCATATGCAAATGTTTTTAAGTGACATCTAGTGCTTCCAAAATTTGAACACAAACACACATCAAAAACGAAAGACCTACTTAAAAAAATAAACAACCGATTTCTGATGTTGGGAAGAAGGGGGAAAATAAACGTAAATAATAAAAAAAAAACTGTAACTTACGAGTTCAGGAGCACCGTTAATTAGAATATGACGTGAATTATCGTCGCTGTTAAAAACAAACATAGGGGATCGGTTATAATTTTCTGGTCATAAATGCTGATCTATAACGTGCCTAAAGGCGTTTAAATATATATACACAATCATCATAACAATGTAAAAAAAAAATAACAATAATTGCCAAACTTTCAATAGTGCCACATTAGTAGACGGTAGCGTCACGTTGAGAAAGTAAATTGCAGCTTTTATTATCTTTCATTGTGGGATTGCGGTATCTATGTGTTTGTTGAGAGAAAAAAAAAACTTGATTATAGGGGCACAAAAAATAGTAGTTCATTCCCACCATATTAATCCCCCAAATATCCAACACAATAATTTTCCCACGCAGTTTGCTGTTGATAATGGCTTAGAATGTTTAAAAACTATACCGCCAAAGGGCGCTATCTTGTTAATTTTTAAGACCTTGTATCTTTGTAGCAAAGAAATGTGTCACTATTACCCTCTGGGGCTGTTCTTACGTGAATAAAAACACAAGCTGTGGTGAGGTTAAGAATTTATAATGGTCTTGATCACTAAATGATACACTATGTATTTTATTTTTACTATAATTGTGCATTCGATTGCATCATTACTGCATCCAGAAATTTCGGATATAGTTGCCAGATAATTTTGTTTTCCCATGTAACTTCGTCAGTTAATATATAATTGTTCTGGTTTTGATGACTACCTGATTAATGTATTATTGAACAATAAAATCAATAAACAAGAGTAAACAATACCGATAACGCAATCTTGATGCCATGTGCTAAGTTACATACTTTACATCCACTAATGTGTAGATCAGAGATAGTAATTTCAAAATCTCACTGTTTATACTGATACCGTTCTTATCATTATATAAAAAAATTAGAATAAACCAGTCTTCAATACTCTCGACACACAACATTCTACAAAGGGAGGCGTTGAAACCAAACCAAGATCACTTTAAGCATCCTACAAAAACTGGCAAACAAATATACTGCATGAACCAAAACTTTTCTCTGCCAAGGAGCACGGTTCGACAACCCAAGGCAGTTTTTCTCTTAAGTCTCATTCAAATGACGTCATGACAGATTTCAAATTCAAGTCAGGATTTCACGTGACAACCTTTGCCTAGAGTAAATATATATATATATATATATATATATACACACACACACACACACACCACCATATATATATATATATATATATATATATACACACACACACAT
>NW_013670293.1:0-2267 GCF_000517525.1 Limulus polyphemus
CTACACAACGCTGGACATAACTCATTCCTAGTTAGAACAAATAATCTACACAACGCTGGACATAACTCATTTCTAGTTAGAACAAATAATTCACACAACGCTGGACATAACTCATTCCTAGTTAGAACAAATAATCTACACAACGCTGGACATAACTCATTCCTAGTTAGAACAAATAATCTACACAACGCTGGACATAACTCTGCTAGTTAGAACAAATATTCTACTCAACGTCGATCATAACTCTGCCCTCCTTAAAACATTAACTCTGCTCAAGTTAGGAAAAGTTCTCTACTCAACGCAGAAAATTAACTCTACCAGAATTAAAACATGAACTGTGCCCTAGTTAAAACATAAGTTTTGCTCTATTTGAAAACGTACTCTACGCTGAGCATGAACTCTGCCCGAGAAAGAAATTGAAACGTACGTGAGATAGAATATAAACACCACCATGAAAACCAGTCGTAAAACTGTTTTTTATAGCAAAAAAAAAAGAGTGATTAATGAAATAACTGAGACAAGTTATGTCGTCCTATAGACCGTATCCTGACAACTAGTGGCTGTAAGCAAGGGGGAAATAACAAATCCACTATTGGCTCAGGAAATTTAACAATTCTCGATAATAAACACAGCGTTTCCACGCACGGCATGGGGCATAAATAAGTTAATAACTACTTGTTTTTGTGTGAACGATAAGTGTAGAAATCATGTTTGTGCTTAGGATTATAGGATGCAGTGAAGCAAGGATGATACCGGCTAAGCATTAATAGAAGGATGAAATGCTTTATTAACATGTTATTGGCAGACCACTCATGAAGCTCGTGTGACAGATGTCGTTGTATTTGATATAATGTATCTAATCAATTGTAAGCTTTTACCCCGGAATTATTGCATGTTTCAGAACTTCACACAAAGCTAAACAAGGCTATCGGAGCATATAAGTCTCTAATTTTGAATCGATAAGACAGGAGAGAAGGCAGCAAATAAATACCACCCTCCGCGAACTCTGGGACTACATTTTTTATGATCAACTAGCGAGATTTGGCTTATAATTCAAAGTATAATCCATAATGACTAGTAACTGACAGAAAGGTATCCATGTTATGAATATATATATATATATTCATGAACCAATAAAATATTAATCTTATTATATTTTTTCTATCGTAACAAGAAACCCCTGCTTACAGTTAGGTTAATGTAGTTCTCGATAGGTGGAAGTGTTTCGTAAGTCTAGAATTAGAAGACAGAGTAATGATTGAAATTATACGGTAGTTATTAATAGTGATATCTTAAAAATAAAATCTAGCACTCAGCACCAGATGGCAGTTGTAATAAGACGCTGTATTGTCCATGTTTTACGTTTTGGCGAACTTCCCCCATAATCTGCCTTATACGATAGTACACTTTACAATATGTTTTACCAAAGCTAAAACTTAAAATCGATATTTCAGTTCAACCAAACTTAGGATAAAGTAACAACAATACTATTGTTTCAAAGCCTTTAAATAATGGAAAGTATTTAATAATGAGTTCAGTTACAAAAGTAAATATTTTGTTATAAATAAGGATCGTTAGGAAAATAAAGAGTTTAGGGTGAACAGAGGTCTTTACGAAAGTCCATTATCTTGTGATGAACACTTGACTTTTCGAAAGTAATTCTCTTGTGATGAACAGTTGTCTTTACAAAGGTAACTTGTAGTCGTAAAAAAGGTAACGATCATGTGAAGAAGGGTTGTCGTTAACGAGATAAAGATCTTGTTATGAACAGTGGTCGTTGAGAAGGTAAATAACATGTGATGAACAGTGGTCGTTAAGAAGGTAAAGATATTGGTATGAATAATGGTCGTTAAAAAGGAAAATATATTGTTATGAACAATAGTCATTAAAGAAGGTAAAGATATTGTTTTGAACAATGATCGTTAAGAAGGTAAATATATTGTTTTGAACAATGGTCGTTAAGAAGGTAAATATATTGTTATGAACAATGGTTATTAAAGAAGGTAAATAACATGTGATGAACAGTGGTCGTTAAAAAGGTAAATAACATGTGATGAACAGTGGTCGTTAAGAAGGTAAAGATATTGTTTTGAACAATGGTCGTTAAGAAAGTAAAGATATTGTTATGAACAATGGTCATTAAAGAGGGTAAATAACATGGGATGAACAATGGTCGTTAAGAAAGTAGATAACATGTGATGAACAGTGGTCGTTAAGAAGGTAAATAACATGTGATGAACAGAGGTCGTTAAGAAGGTAAATAACAT
>NW_013670293.1:2404-4201 GCF_000517525.1 Limulus polyphemus
AACAATGGTCGTTAAGAAAGTAGATAACATGTGATGAACAGTGGTCGTTAAGAAGGTAAAGATATTGTTATGAACAATGGTCATTAAAGAGGGTAAATAACATGTGATGAACAATGGTCGTTAAAAAAGTAGATAACATGTGATGAACAGTGGTCGTTAAGAAGGTAAAGATATTGTTTTGAACAATGGTCGTTAAGAAAGTAAAGATATTGTTATGAACAATGGTCATTAAAGAGGGTAAATAACATGGGATGAACAATGGCCGTTACGAAGGTAGATAACATGTGATGAACAGTGGTCGTTAAGAAGGTAAATAACATGTGATGAACAGAGATCGTTAAGAAGGTAAAGATATTGTTTCGAACAATGGTCATTAAAGAAGGTAAATAACATGTGATGAACAGAGGTCGTTAAGAAGGTAAATATATTGTTATGAACAATGGTCATTAAAGAAGGTAAAGATATTGTTTTGAACAATGGTCGTTAAGAAGGTAAATATATTGTTTTGAACAATGGTCGTTAAGAAGGTAAATAGCATGTGATGAACAGAGGTCGTTAAGAAGGTAAAGATATTGTTATGAACAATGATCATTAAAGAAGTTAAATAACATTTGATGAACAGAGGTCGTTAAGAAGGTAAATAGCGTGTGATGAACAGAGGTCGTTAAGAAGGTAAATATATTGTTATGAACAGTGGCCGTTACGAAGGTAGATAACATGTGATGAACAATGGTCGTTAAGAAGGTAAATAGCATGTGATGAACAGCAGTCGTTAAGAAGGTAAAGACCTTGTTATGAACAGTGGCCGTTACGAAGATAGATAACATGTTATGAACAATGGCCGTTACGAAGGTAGATAACATGTGATGAACAATGGTCGTTAAGAAGGTAAATAACATGTGATGAACAGTAGTCGTTAAGAAGGTAAAGACCTTGTTATGAACAGTGGCCGTTACGAAGGTAGATAACATGTGATGAACAATGGTCGTTAAGAATGTGAAGATAGTGTGATGGACAGTGGTTACTAAGAATGTAAATATCTTGTTATGAGCAAGGTCGTTAAGAGCTGACGGTCCTATCTTTTGTTAAGTATGTAGAGAATGAATTAAATATATTTGGTGTCCAGATACGTAACAGACTTAAGGGTGATTTGACATTTGTTGATATTTAATCTGTAGGATGAAATTAAATGCATTTGTTGCAAAGATATGCGACAGACATAAAGAGTGATACGTTATGTAGTATAGAGAAGTATCCATGAGGCAGAAATGCTTTATTTCATTTAATAACACGTGCCCTACTTTTGAGTATAAAATCCAACTTTTCAATTTTGGATCTGAACGTTTTTCACAGCTGCTTCAATAAAAGTTACTGAAGTGGACTTACCTGGAATATTACAAGTAAAAGTGAGTGGTTGAAAACTAGAGCCTTTGTAAATAAATGTGGTCAGAAATAAGTATGAAAAACAATTTGATTTCATTCAAACAAAGCTCTCAAAATAAACATTTCGACAAACAGCCAGTATTATATCATACAGCTATGAAAAACACTTCTGAAAATATAAAGCCACATTAAACGCGATCAATATAGAAGCTAAATGAGTCTCTCTTAAAAATAAAGCAGTTTTAATAACACGCATTATCAAAAAGTCATCTAAAACATTATCAAGTGTATAGAGTTCCATATTATCTATAGAAAAGATAGAACATAAGGTTTCTAAGAACATGTATTTATCAAACAGTCATCAAATAATATTGTTACGACAGTGGGGTCACGTGACGAGTATTCTAGAAGATT
>NW_013670293.1:5113-6177 GCF_000517525.1 Limulus polyphemus
AATCTTCTAGAATACTCGTCACGTGACCCCACTGTCGTAACAATATTATCAAAATAAGAAGTAAAACAGCTTGGTATAAACATAAGGTTCCTGAGAACTCACATCATTAAATAGCTATCTAAAACATTGTAAATAAAAAATGTAAACAGTCTGTCAAAAACAAACAAGAGAATACACAATACTAAAAGGCCCTTTAACACATTATGAAGACGAAAAGAAAAGAAACCGTTCAAAATATTAAAGTTCTGAGAACACACATTATCAAATAGTTAACTGAAACATTACCTAGAGTAGAAAAAAGTAGTCCGTCAAAAGCACGAAAGATTTATGAGAACACAAAATATCAAACACTTATCTAAAACATTTTCAGGAAAAAAGGTAAGCAGTCCTTATTAACGTACAAGTTCTTAGAACACACAAAGTCAAACAAAGGCCGCCTGGAGGGGGTCACCTTTTCTAACCAGTCGATCAGCACAGTAGTAATATTCACTCAGATAAGGTAGTAGACACTAAATGACGTCATGTAAGGGACGCTTAACGTTGCAACTTGTAGTGCAGTACGTCAGTAAAACTTGCGCATGCCACGAATCACGAGAAGAATTATGCACTCTGAAGGCTGCAATACAGCACGACATATGAACATGAAAGTAAGAAATAAAAATACTTGTTACTCTTAATTTTTGTTTTTATTTATCTTGAAACGGAACACTTTCGGGGATCCTGCAAAAGTTTGTTTCTTTAATACATCTGTGTGAAAACGTACACCAACTTAATACTAGAAACCACTATTACAATTTAAATACAGACATGAAAATCATAACTTAAAGAACAAAATATATGGATAGATAGACATATTTCTAAAGTAGGTAAGCAGATAGACAGATAAATTCATATAAACTGTTTAAAATATTCTGATGTATACAAGAAAGTAAATAACTTAATTCCACGGTCATGAATAAATCCTTGTCTATCGTATACAGTGGAGTGGATGTTTATTACACTGGAACAATGCAGCTTCGGTGGATGTTTATTACACTGGAACAATGCAGCTTCGGTGGATGTTT
>NW_013670293.1:7026-10632 GCF_000517525.1 Limulus polyphemus
AGAATAAACAAGTTTTATAGATAAAGGAATTGTATCTTGTAAGAATTAACAAGCAAACATACAGAGACGTAACACCTCTATGTATTATTTAATTTTGTTACAACTAAATATAATAAATGAATGGCTTACTGTTTAACTTTAATATTATAGAATCTGTTTAAAATAGCAACACTTACCACTCACTTGATGTTCTATACAATTTGAATGTATAAAACTTTAAGACAAACCTCTGTCTGACTGTTAGGAAATACAAAAGACGTCACGTGGTCACACATACAAAAGGTGTGTGCTATTTCAACATATTACTGATTCATAGTACCTGACAGCAAGAAAAGAAAGGAAAGCTTTGACTCATGCAAACGGGGTGGGTAATGACTTCAAGATAGCTGTTTGTTAGGATATACAAAGGTCGTCACGTGATCACGTATTACTGATGACAAGTGTCAGGTCTTTATATACGGATATATGGACAGGATGCTTTACAGTAGGTGTTTGTGACTTTTTGGCGATAAATTTCAATCTTAAACAAACAGCACACAGTCCATTTATTTTTAAACAATATATTAAAACAAATCAAAAGTATATAAAAATGTTTATTACACAGTTAATTACAACATTTGTATCCAGAGTTGTAAATAATCGTTTCTTTTCATCAAAGTCCACACAGGCTGGTACAGCTATTTTATAACACAATTAACAAGACAAATTATTCTTCTACGCTCTGTTGTTACAATACAGTTGGTGATAATTTCAGTTATGTTACACTGTTGGTTACTACAACTGTATCCAGAGCTGTAAATAATCGTTTCTTTTCGTCAAAGTCCACACAGGCTGGTACAGCTATTTTATAACACAATTAACAAGACAAATTATTCTTCTACGCTCTGTTGTTACAATACAGTTGGTGATAATTTCAGTTATGTTACACTGTTGGTTACTGCAGTTGTATCCAGAGCTTTAAATAATTGTCTCTTTTCGTCAAAAGTCCACACATGTTTGTTCAATTACTTTCAATTACAATCTGTGAAAAATTTTACTTTAAAGTCGCCGATATACGCTCTTTATGGCTAATCTAACAAACATTTAGTCCAGATTTATTTGACCAAATCTTTCATTAACTTCATTGGCTTTCACTTAACTTTGTCTTACTTAACTTCCTGACTTTAAGTTACTAGCTCAAACAACTTTTTCGACGCGTGTATATATATATATATTTCTATATATACACATACACACGAAAGCAGCCTCAAACATTCCACACACTACTAAGTATATGATACAACAATACTTACTGCAAAGAGAAAAATTCAGAAGGTTCGAGTAACATAACGTTACTTCACATCACAGTGAATGATGTAAACAAACTTGCAAAAAATTATTGCTTCTAAATATAACTAAATTTAACACTCCTGCTATGTAAGCAATCTAAATCACATTAAACCACAAGATTGGAAAGGTCGACTTTGTTCGTCTTAACCAAATATCGCTTTCGTTTCTACAAACCAGAAATTCTGTTTCCATACCTTTCAAAACTTCATTTAAACCCATTAGTTTTTCCAAGTACACAAATGAAGATAATTGTAAAAGGACCTTTAATTATAAATCAATTGATTGTAAAAGGACCTTTAATTATAAATCAATTGATTGTAAAAGGACCTTTAATTATAAATCAATTGATTGTAAAAGGACCTTTAATTATAAATCAATTGATTGTAAAAGGACCTTTAATTATAAATCAATTGATTGTAAAAGGACCTTTAATTATAAATCAATTGATTGTAAAAGGACCTTTAATTATAAATCAATTGATTGTTTCATATGATATTCTCTTCACAAAGATTTTCAAACAATGTTTCGGCAATGTTCAGTTATCTTATATAAAATCACGTTTCGTCATAGACCAATATGCTATCATGTAAGTAAAATTAACAAGTATCATACATACTTAACAAAACTTCAGGCACACTAATATAGTATAAACATCATAGTTTATAATATATTGGATTGTCTTTCATACAAATTATGTTCATTCCAACTCAGTATGTAAGGTTTTATAGAGTTTATAAATGATGTTTACTTATCAAAAGGTCAGTTTAATTATCTCCTGTTATAATTTTCTTCGATGTTTCAGACTCAAGAAATATAATTAACGAAACAATGCTACGGTAACACCTAATATTCAGTGTTCCTATATATCAGACGAAATATTGCATAGCAATAGAACTGGTCGAGGTTGTTGGCAGGTATATGACAAAGGTCAGTTCGGAGTTGACCAAGTCTATAATAATACATTATCAATATTTATGTATTTATAATATACTTAATATTGAAAATATACGGTTAAAATTCTACATAATCATATATTTTCTACATAAATTTAATGTTCAACATACTTCAACTAGAGTTTTTGTATGTCACTGAATTTAAAGCTCAGTAAATAATCAACATATAAAATGTATGAGATTTACGATATCATTATACAATACAACGAATTATATTGTACGTATTCGAATGATGTCAAAGTTAGGTGTTTCTCGATAATTTTAATAAGCTTCTAATTTTTAATATAAGTCTACAACAAACGGTCTAAAGTTCAGTCAAATCTGAGTTACTTTTCAGATATAAACACCCTGTCCCTTTCACCACCAATAATCAGAATGATACAGTTCTACTATATGGGGCCCGGCATGGCCAGGTGGTTAGAGCACTCGTCTCGCAATCTGCTGGTCGCGGGTTCGAATCCCCGTCACACCAAACATGCTCATCCTTTCAGCCATGGGGGTGTTATAATGTGACGGTCAATCCCACTATTCGTTGGTAAAAGAGTAGCCCAAGAGTTGGCGGTGGGTGGTGATGACTAGCTTCCTTCCCTCTAGTCTTACACTGCTAAATTAGGGACGGCTAGCGCAGATAGCCCTCGTGTAGCTTTGCGCGAAATTCAAAACAAACAAACAATCTACTATATGGAAGAAAAAATGATAAACCAGCCTTTAAATGAAAGTATATCGTTACATACATTTCTTCACTTATATAAATATAAACACCCTGTCCCTTTCACCACCAATAATCAGACTGATACAGTTTCTACTATATGGAAGAAAGAATGATGAACCAGCCTTTAAATGAAGTATATCGTTACATACATTTCTTCACTTATATAAATATAAACACCCTGTCCCTTTCACCACCAATAATCAGACTGATACAGTTTCTACTATATGGAAGAAAGAATGATGAACCAGCCTTTAAATGAAAGTATATCGTTACATACATTTCTTCACTTATATAAATATAAACACCCTGTCCCTTTCACCACCAATAATCAGACTGATACAGTTTCTACTATATGGAAGAAAGAATGATGAACCAGCCTTTAAATGTAAGTATATCGTTACATACATTTCTTCACTTATATAAATATAAACACCCTTGTCCCTTTCACCACCAATAATCAGACTGATACAGTTTCTACTATATGGAAGAAAGAATGATGAACCAGCCTTTAAATGTAAGTATATCGTTACATACATTTCTTCACTTATATAAATATAAACACCCTTGTCCCTTTCACCACCAATAATCAGACTGATACAGTTTCTACTATAT
>NW_013670293.1:11191-30495 GCF_000517525.1 Limulus polyphemus
ATTTCGTTATACAAAGGATGATAAGAGAGTTAGTTGTTTCTGGTTACTGTTGATAATTTCGATCTACAAATTCAGTCTACAAAAAACTGTCTAATTTTTATTCATAAATATTAACAAGCTTCTGATCATATGTTATAATTGTTCATCATTGTTTCAGTGTAAAATCACAAACTCTAAATAAGACAGTTGTCACACATACTGAAACATTAATTCCCAAAACTAAGAAATAAATCTCATACTTAATTGTAGACAATTAGGATGTCTTTGAACTTGTAACCGAGGTTATCATCAGTAATCAGAAACAGCTAACTGTCATCATTCGAGTACATACAAATATAAGTCATTGAATCATATAATGAAATCGTAAATATCATACATTTAACATGTTGATTATTTACTGGTTCTTCATTGTCAGAGTTAAAGTATAGTGAACATAATAGCTTACTATGATTGTAAAATGTTGGATTCATAAAATGTGAAAGAAAAGATACATATTTTCTTGTCTTTCAGTTTTGTGGAAATAAACGCATAACTTGTTTTTTTTCAAGTAGTTGTCATGTGACGAATGAACAAAGGTGAAAGCATTATTCACAATATTTTATCCTTCAGTTTTTAGACAGATCTTTCGCTCTGGATTATATATGTGTATAGAAATGATAGACAAATATTCTTTCAGACGAGGGTTACGAGTGTATGTTTTGTAGTGAATATTTTCAAAATGTACAATCATGTGATCATCATCTCCGTGCAATTCATTTTGGTGAGTGTCCTATTTATTTTGTTTATGGAGATTTGTTTTATTTACGTAGTCATATGATTGAACATCTAAATATTCCTCAATTACTACTTCACTGAGCCATTGGTATTATACAAAATAAACATAATATATTTCAAATGAGAATTCGTACTGAAGATAGTGTAGAAGAAGGCTATTTTTCCTCTCTCGAAGAAAACAAATTTTGTTTAAACGTATAAATTTTAAAGGTCCTTTTCAGGACATATCGTTAAAAACTGGTGTTCGTGACGTGTAATTTATAATAAAAGGTTAAGCTTGACATATATAGGTCAGTATTGTATCAGCTAAGATGTTTTCGTAAGTACCATATTTGTGTTTCTTGAAGTTTTATTAACAATTATTTAAGTATTTGTGACACGTAACGATATACTTCATTTAAAGGCTGGTTCATCATTCTTTCTTCCATATAGTAGAAACTGTATCAGTCTGATTATATATAACCAAAGAAATACACTCTAATTTCTGTGTTTCTTTGACATAGTAATGTTTGTTTTCAGTCATATTCATTGTACTAATGAATAATGTTGCTATGTTTTACTAATTATATACTAGTTTATATTTTAGTCTATTATAAAGAAAAGAACTGCTGTTGACATTAATGAAATGATGAAAAAGAACAAATCCAGCAGTGAAGAAGAACCAGTAAAACAGAAAAACGACAGTTAGGTTTCTCTACTGTTATACAACGTGAAGAAACACCTGATTCATCTCATGCCTATCCTATTGGGAACGACCATTACATCACTCTATCAACTTACGAGAATACTTTGAATATATTCATATTCGACAGTTCAAGGACTTTGTAAAAGGAAAACTATATCCAACCAAGAAAGGTATCATCTTTTCTTCAACAGAATTAGAGGAATTTAAACAGTGGATCTCAAACATTAATGTAGCTACAGAGCATAACTGAACAAGATTTTCTTCCAGAAGGACAGAATCGTGTAATTCGTGTTGTATGAGTTAGTAATATCCTCTCTATTTTGTTTATGTATCGATTTGATTATCATGGTATCGATATGGCATCTGATAAGGTTTTCTTTACTTTATCCAGTTCAGAATGGCAGAATTTATGTGTACAGATTTCTCATTTTGATACTACAGTTGATGATCGTGATGAAAGGAAACTGAATGATCAGATTAAATCAGTGTACTCTATTTACAAGTACTGAAGAAGAAACAGTGAAATCGACAATCTTAGTCAGACTCGTCATTCTTGTACCATGTTAAACCATGGTGAATGTGTATGGTTGTATTTGACATCAGTATTGATAAGTGTGAATAAATGTATTGTTCAATCTATGTTTAACCAAAGAGTAACACAGTTAAATTTATCAGGTCCTACCAATGAAACTTTCTGGGATACTGTAGAGAATGACAGCTTTATCCAAGATTTATCAAGTATATTGTGCATGTATCCTATCTTAGAAGATTTTAAGAACAAATAAAATCTGTAAAATAACTGTAATAAGAGTAACAAAAAGTTCTTGACAAAATATTTCAGTCTGTTGCTTCTTACCATAAAAGATATCGTGGTTCACATTTTATAAATCCATCTTGTCTACTGTAAATGTCTATCATTACAGAATATACTTTACAATCAAAATAAGCTGTATGTTCAAGAACTTTGTATGTCACTGAACTTAACAGTCAGTAAAACAAAATTTATCTATTCTTACACTTTACATAACAATACAGAAAGTTAAATGTACATTCACGAAATTCTTAATATTGGGTGATATATTAGAAACAGGTGTACAACGTGGAACATGTTGTCATTGCAGTGTTAAACTGTCGGTAAAAATAAAATAAAAAACATTTTTTGGGGACCTGTGTTTGACAGCAGCCTGGAGATCTCATACCGAGACCGTCCGGGTAAAAATGCTGACAAACACGGAGATAATGGGAGTTTCCCCTCGTACATACCTACGACGACTTTCTTAAGTCATGGGAATGTCCGAATGCATTACAATAAGTCTGTCGTCGATGCCGGACGAGACCTTTCAGTACCCGAGTTCGTGGGTCGGCTGAAAATGTCACATCTAAAGTTAAATACCTTGATAAATGATGTAATGTTAATGACTGATATAGTGTTTTGACCGATAATTTGATGCATTTACATCCAACACAAAAAGCTCAGGTACTAGCGAAATATCTTTTCACCGACAGAAATAACAGTGCAGTAACAATATGATCAGGGTTGTACAACTATTTATTGATGATCACAAAAATACTTTAACAGTGGATAACATTTTTTCATCCCTGCTAGACACCGTTTATTCTTTAATATAATATCAGTTAACTGTAACTTAAAGAAAATGGTGTGTAAATACGTTTTGACTTTAACTTATTTCTGTTACTACAATGATCATTACTAAATTCGTTGACGTTTAAGATGTAAAAACTAAAACTCTATTATATCTAAACAACTATTTCTTGAAGACGTTAAATTATGTATAAATCCTGGTTATATTTAAACGACAAGTATTTGCATTCTAGACCAAAAACAGAAAGTAGTAACTAAGAAACAGGAAATAATTTCCTAATGTACCACCAGGTATTCTGAGAAATTCATGATTGTACATTATTTAGCTTTCTGTATCGTTATGTAAAGTGTAAGAGTAGATAAATTTGTTTTAGTGACTGTTAAATTCAGTGACATAGTCTTCATTCTCAGAGTTAAAGTATAGTGAACATACAGCTTATTTTGGTTGTAAAGTATATACTGTAATGATAGACACTAAACATGGTGGATTATAAAATGTGAAAGAAATCCAATCTTTTATCTAAGAAACAACAAATTGAAATATTTTTCCAAGAAGTTTTAAGAAATTGTGTTTGTTTTTACAATCTTCATGCACATTATATTTGATAAATCTTGGATAAAGTCGTCCTTCTCGATACGATATCCCAGAAAGTTTCATTGATAGAACCTGATACATTTAACTGTGTTACTCTTTGATTAGATATAGGTTCAACAATAAATTTATTCACACTTGTTCATCATGATTTAACATGTTACAAGAATGATGAGTTTGACTGAGGTCGTCGATTTCACACTGTTCTTTCTTCAGTACTTGTAAAATAGGTTACACTTGTTCAATGCATATATTAATATGAATTAATTTAAACTAATTATTCAGTATACTTTTTTATTAACTATAATGTTTAATTAAGTGTCAAAACGAAAAATTTGTACACGTAGATTCTGCCATTCTGAATTGGATAAAATAAAGATGATAATCAAATCAATACGTAAACAAAATAGATGTGATATTATTAACTCTTTTTCTTCTGAAGAAAACGATTTAATATCAACAAAGACAAATAAGAACTAATGTAGTAGCAGTAGAAAGATTGAAGGACCATCTTGGAAAGAAAAATAAACCAAAACATACCAGGATATGTGACACGTGTATTTTTAGTGTTAACAAAGACTATAACATACCAGGATATGTGACACGTGTATTTTTAGTGTTAACAAAGACTATTGTGAAGTTTGTCAACTAATATATGACACAATATTTTTTAAGAAGGGGGGATGCCAACACGGTGATTGGTTTTCCCCAAGACATTTTAGACAATTAGCATGTTCTGTATGTAATTGTTATGATATTGAATGTCAGTGTAATGAATCCTAATGCAAATTTTTATGCAAACGAAATCTTTATCCTGTCTTTGATTTAAAAAAGTGTCGTAAAATAAACTTATCACTGCTGCTAGATAAGTCAGAACTGACCTTTGACATGTGGTTGTCAATGACCTGAGCATATAGCATTTTAAAAAATATTCTAATATATAACAACGCTGTTTCAAAATGTATGTTAGTTTCGAAACATTATAATATGAGATAATTCAAATAATAGACCGAACTTGTGATCACACATTACCATTCACGCGTATAATGAAATCTCGTTCATGTCATACGTTTAAGTAGATATTAAAAATAAAATTCGTTGTATTGAATAATGAAGTCTTAAATCTCAAACATTTCACATCTTGATGCAGTTTTTAACTCTAAGTAAATATTATAAATATTAAAAGTAGGATTGAATCGGCATTTCATTTTGAAATTATTCTAAACCGACTGACATAGTCTGAACTTTTGACCGATAGCTGTATGTGAGTATAAAATATACAATAATTGTATGCTAACTGAAATGTCCCATCAAATATTGTGAAATATAATATCGTGAATACACATTTAGTGTTTTGTATCACTATATAATGTTTACAGACTTTTAAATTCAGTGACATACAAAAACTCTAGTTAAAGTATGGTGAACAATAAATTTATGTAGAAAATGTACGATTGTGTAGAGTTTGAACTGTTTATTTTTTGAAATGTATTATAATTGACTTGTTCAACTTTTGTTTTCATCAAAGTTTTCTGCCATACTGACCATCCGTTTCTTGTAGTAAACCATGAGTCAGATAGAGTGTTCTACATTCAAACGAAAGCATTATCAGTTTTAGTGAACACAAATATACTGCCCAGTATATCTTCTAAAACGAAATGTACAGACTATATGCTGTTAGTAAGAAACAAGCTCTAGACAAAGAGGTAACAACAGTAATTGTCATTTACATAGATCCTTTAAACTCATCTGACTTATAAAGCTAAACATGAAAATAAGCGTCCTTTACACAAAATTATAGAAATGTAAAAAGTAAGGAAATGTAAAAAGTATGTTTAGATATAGAAGTAAAAACTAATGAATTAGTGAAGTGTTTTATAGACGGATAATAGATCAAATAATGGATAATATGTGCTCATAATATGGTATAACATTTGTCTCGTTAAAATATTGGTTATACTTTTGAGATATACCGAAATCTACACGTTGATGACATGTTGGATACAATATACCTAGTAAGACCATCCGCCTACAAGTCTTGTAATAATAACACCATTCGTCTGTAGAAACTCTATCACCCTTTGTAAAACTATGTAATTATATATACATAAATATATGTTTGAAATTAGTATGCTATCATACGGGACTATCCGTAAAACACACACACAATATGCCTCGTAAGACCATCTACCTATAGAACCTTAGTAACACTATCACATCAGTGTTTGTAAAACATATGGGGTTGGAATGAACAAATAGTGATATGGATGTAATTTATATAAAGGTTAATTCAATAAAGATATGAACTATGATGCTTGTAGTATAATAGTGTGTCTGACGTTTTGTTAAGTATATGATTCTTGTTAATTTTACTTATATGATATTGTATTAGGCTATGATGAAACATCAGTTTTATATAAGAAAACCACTGAACACCAAATTGTTAAATTTTTAAATGAAATATAATTCATGTTACTGAAACATTGTTTCAAAATCTTTGTGAGGAAAGTATCTTTGAAATAATCGAAGGATCACAATTAAAACTCTTTTTCGAAGTTGTTCATTTGTGAAAAATGTATTTGGAAAACTAATACGTTTAAATGTATATACAATGAAATTTCGAAAGATCCACAAAGAGAATGTCTGGTTTGTAGAAACAACAAACGTTACTTGTTTTAGCCTTCGGCGACACAAAGGGTCAAATCTTTCTTTTCTAATATTGTACAGTTACTATGCATTAATAACATGTTGAAATTGTACACACCTTTTGTATGTGTGACTACGTGACAACCTTTGTATTTCCTAGCAAACAACAGTCTTGATGTCAGAAAGAGGTTGGTCTCAACCTTTTATGAATTTTAAATGCATAGAACTTCAAGTGAATGGTAAATGTTGATATTTTAAATAGATCCTATAATGGTAAAGTTAAGCAATAAGTCATTAATTTATTATATTTAGTTGTAGCAAAATTATATGAATGAAATCATACTTTAGAGGATTAACATCACAATATGACTTATTCTAGACATTATAACATGCATTGTATGTGATTATATACTTATAAATTAAAACAGTATGTTAAATTACATATAGAATTAGATAAGCATCCTTTTCAGGATCATAAAAGTATGTAAAATAAATTATTGGTTATAATAACTGCCTCATTCAAATAATGGATAATAAAAACTGATATTTATTATAATAGTTGTCTCGTTGATTTGTGATAGCGAAACAGCAGGTGTGATAAAATCCTAAGGAAGTAAAGAAGCATTGTCTACCAATTTGCATGAGTGACCAAGTGACGACCTTTGTATTTTCTAACAACAGTGGTCTTGATATCAGACAAAGGTTTATCTCAAAGTTGTATGAACTTTAATTGCATAGAACACCAAGTGAATGGTATGTTTTGCTATTTTAAGTAGACTCTATAATATTAAAGTTAAACAGTAAGTCATACAGTTACTAGATTTAGTTGTAACAAAATGAAATAATGCATAGAAGGTTAACACAAAACATTATAACATGAGTTATATGTGTATAATAATATTTATAAAGTGAAACAGTATGTTAAATTATATAGAGAATTAAATAAGCATCCTTTTCAGGATGATAAAGTATGTAAAGTAAATTAATGGTTATAATAACTGAGTCATTAAAATAATGGATAATATATATGAACTGGTATATGCTATAATAGTTGTCTTGTTGAAAAAGAGCTTTTCGTCCTTTTTAGGACAATAATTGTAAAGAGTATGGTTAAATATAGAAACTAAACCTATAATCAATATGTTAAATCAAAATCAGCTGTGTGTTATAGTGTCCTTTGTCGTAAGGAAAAACAAATTTGAATATTTTTTCAAGAACAACAAACATAATAGTTATATAAATAGTGTAAGAATGAACTATTGAAACAGTAAGATTGTCACAAGTTTGCATCTTAAATAAGCACCCTTTTCAGGATGATAATTAACGTTAAGTGATTTACATATGAGAGGTCAGAAAAGTTTACAAAGTATGATTCTATATAAAACTAATGAATTAGTGAAGTGTTTTATACCTAATAATAGGAAATGGGGCTAAAAACGTGGAATATAATGCATTTAGGGACAATGATGGGCTTTAGTTTAGGTTAAGCAACCAGTTCCAAGCACTTGCTAGGATGAAAGGAGCAGGTAAGGGAAACAGATGGGATCACAAGGGATGATAGTGTAAAGGATAAGGAATTTATAGTTGTAGGTGACTTTCTAGTTAGGCATGTAGATAGTGTAGCATGTGGAATAAATGGAAGAAAAAGAATATGCTTATGCTATCCAGAAGCAGGGGAATAGTATATAATTGAGAGAACCAGAGAGATAGTTAAGGATGCTATTAGCAATGGTGATAATTATTAGGAAATCGTGAAAATAGTTCTGGCAGAGAGATAGTTAAGGGTGCTAGTAGCAATGCAGTTTTTGTGGTACATGTTGGGGCTAATGATGTAAGGAAAGATGGATCTGAGGAGCTTATTGATAAGTATAAAACTTTGATAAGGGTATTTAAGGAAAGGGGCCATAGCTTGATTTTGTCAGGGATATTGCCAAAAATAACTTGTGGGGATTAGATACTAAGTGGGTCACTAGGATTGAATGCCAGGCTTACATCAATATGTAGGGATGAGCAAATAGGCTGGTTGGATTTGTGGGATAATTTTAATGGGAAAGTTAATCTTTATGGAATGGATGGCTTAAACTTAAACAAGGCAGGGTCAAGCATGTTAGCAAGGGCTATTAACTCAGCTGTAGTAGTAGATTTAAACTAGAGCTAGACAGAGGTGAGGGCTATGATATTAGTAAAATAGGAAATATAATTGACAAGAAAACATGAACAACAGGCATAAAACATGAACATATTTTAAAATCTATGATTAATTGTTACTATGTTCAAAGCAATTGTATAAACTGGGGATTTTGATATTACGGGTATCACTGAGACTTGGTTGGATTTGAACCATTTTGATGAGAGAAATGTTTTTTAAATGCCAGGCTTAAGGTTATTTACTAGAGATAGAGTATTGAAAAAGGGGAGGAGTAGCTTTATATGTGAGGAGTGAATTGCACCATGATGAGTTAAATCTTATTAAAGAAAATAGCATTGACGTTGAGTCAGTTTGGATTGTTGTTAGTGGATATAAAGTTTGGATTTGTTATAGACCACCAGGTCAGAATATGGAAGCTAATGAGAAACTGTATATTGAGATAAGAATGTTAGCTGAAAAAGATGTTGTTACTATGTGAGATATCTAATTTAAGGGGTATTGATTGGGAAAATTTCAAATCTGACAGTGAGGGGATTAGGTTTTTGGAAATTGTTCAGGATACTTTTATACAGCAACTTGTGATGGAACCTACAAGAGAGGAAGCTATATTAGATTTAATATTAGCATCTGATGTGAATAGGATAGAGAGTGTTTTGTTGGTGAGCATATAAGTACAAGCGACCATTGCAACTATTAGTTGTGGGATTTTACTACATGTAGAATTGAAGAAAAATAGTATCCTGATACTAAATTTCAGAGAAGCCAACTTTTATGGAATGAGACATGATCTGACTTCTGTAAATTAGACTAAAGAGTTAGGAGGGAATCTTGAACAGATGTGGGAAGGATTTAGGGGAAAGTTTAGATGCATACAGAACATACATATTCCCTACAGACAAAAAAAGGCAATGAAGCAGAATAAGCCAGTATGGTAGTAAAGGTTTAAAGGTCATATTAGGGATAAACATAAGAAATTCAAGAAATTTAAACTTGCTGGAAATAATAATGACTTGGAGGATTATAAAAAATCAAGAGAGCTGGTTAAAAAGAAAATTAAAAGTGTAAGAACTGTATATGAAAGAGGGTTGGCTGATAGAGTTAAATCAAACAATAAGGAATTATTTAGGTATATGATGGGTAAGCAAATTGTTAGAATGGGAACTGGGCCTTTTAAAAATTATAGTGGAGAGCTGATCACTGAAGATCATGAGATGGTAAATTTATATGTTCTCTTCAGTTTTTTACGAAGGAAAATTCAAGTATTACGCCACAACCAGAGCACTTAATGGGGAAAAATATTGATGTAAAATATATCATTTTAAATCCTGAAATTCTAAGAGAAAAAGCTGGTAAATCGAAAAATTGACAAATCCCCTGGATCAGACAACTTTTATCCTAAAGCTTTAAAGGAACTTAAAGATTATATTTGTGAACCACTGGCAAATATTTTTTATAGGTCACTGAGTAATGGAAGAGTACTAGAAGATTGGAAGTTGGCTAATGTTAGTCCAATATTTAAAGGAGGCGATAAACGTTGTCCAGACAATTATGGTCCAATTAGTCTTACATCAGTGGTTGGAGGTGTTTTGGAGAGTGTGATTAAAGAAGTATTACAGAATCACTTAAAGCAGTTTGATACAGTGTCAAATAGCCATCATGGTTTAACTAAGGGAAAGTCTTGTTTAACAAATTTTCTGAGATTCTTTGAGGATGTTACTGCAAAATTTGGTGAAAGAAATACTGTTGATTTTGGTTTACCTTGATTTTCAGAAAGCGTTTGATAAGGTGCCTCATAAAAGAGTTGCTACAAAAATTAAATCTGTGGGTATAGGAGAAATGCTATTAAATTGGATAGAAAATTGATTGAAGAGTAGAAAGCAGAGAGTAGTAATAAATGGAGTTAGATCTGACTGGATCACAGTTACAAGCAATGTGCCTCAGGGCTCTGTGCTGGGTCCTTTGCTGTTTGTGATTTATATTAATGATATTGACTCGGGAACGACTAACAAGTTTGTAGATTACATTAAGATTTTTGGGGTGGCTAACTGTATCAAAGATGCTGCAGACTGGAAGGGAGATTTAGATCATTTGATGCATTGGGTCAATATGTGGCAGATGATGTTTATCTATTCAAAATGTAAGGGGATTCATGTACGTTTTCACAATTAAAATTATTGTTACAATTTAAATGGGAATACATTAACTACCGTGGTTGAAGAAAAACATATTGTTGTTGTGATCAAAATATCACTTAAGTCATCTAAATAATGTATTGTAACTAGCAATAAGGCTAATAGGATTTTGCGTAGTATCTATAGAAATATTGAATACAAGACAATGAATATTATTGTTTCACTGTATAGATTACTTTTAAGGCCTCATTTAGAGTACTGTGCACAGTTTTGGGCAGAAGGTTCAAAGAAGAGCCACTAGAATGATACCTTGGATAGTGGGATTGTCCTATGAGGAAAGACTAAAATCTCTAAACTTGTTTTCTCTGGAGAAGAGAAGGATCAGAGGGGATTTGATTGTGGTGTTTAAGATTATTAAGGGTATTGATAATATAGATCCATCAAACTTTTTTTGTGTGTGTTTAGCAGTGAAAATAATAGGACAAGGGATCATAAATTCAAATATTGGCAGATTCATCTGCAGTTTAGACAGTATTACTTTTCAAAAAGGGCTGTTGGCTTTTGGAATGAGCTACCTTCAAGGGTGGTGGAGGCAGAAAATGTAACTGAATTAAAGAAAAGATTGTGAGAATATATGAATAGTAAGAAATGGTTATAGTTGTTGAAATTTTATGAATTTATTATGCAACTACATTGATTTTAGATCATAATTAATGTTTAGACACGTTGAGACAGCTATAATGAGAACATCGTGGAAGTAACGTCAGTAAAACGTAGACTACAACACAGCATGACATATGAACTTCAAAATCAAGAAATAAAGACATTGCGGAAGTACATGTAGTATAAATGTCATCTCAAAAACTACTATCTCTGTTGTATTCCAACCTGCCTCCTGATGAGCCCTGATTTGGGGCGAAATGTCTTGTCTAAACTAAATATGGCAGATATTATGTAATGGGCTTATTGTTATACATTCTTCTTTAGTGTAACTCTTCAGTTCATAGAATTACACCTAAAACGTCATTAATAGTGAAGGTAAACAGTCAATAAACAACACAAATGTCCTGCAACACACAATAGCAGGCATTGGAAACATACACCAATTATTAATAACTTCTGATCAAAAGCACACTAACTACATTGATATGAGTAAAATGTAAATGATAAAGTAAAAAAAAAGTTGCTTAGAAAGTTGTCAAATTTATCTATTAAATTCTATGAATTTCCAATATTATTTATATAGTCTTAAGAGTTTTTAAATTAACTATTGATTTCTATAATCTAGTTTAAAGATCAGCATAAAGCAGCTAGTAGAGTTCCGCCATGCTTTGATTACCGGAACTTATTTGTGACGTTCGATGACGAGGAACCCACTTTGAGACTAATAATGGTTGGAGACGGCTTGAATGTGTAATGAAGAAAAACTTTAATATAAGTTTAACAAATGTACAACGTTTCGACAAGGCACCTGATGATGACAAAACCTTGTCGAAACGTTGTACATTTGCTGTTATGTTAAACTTATATTAACGTTTTTCTTCATTACCCATTCAAGTCGTCTCCAACCATTATTATTTGTGACGTGTTGTAGCCACATTTGTTTCTATCTACATCGATATAAACCAATGCAGTAATAGATTATGCATTGTGCATCCACGAATTGATAAATAATTTATTTCCAAAATTTATATTAAAGCTCATAACAAGATACCAGTTGGAACGTGGATATACTGATGATGAGATATTACCAAAGGAACCGCCAAAAAACGCTTATATAAATATTTGGCACAATAACAGTTCACCTATGTCAGTTTTTTTATTAGTGCACAAGCAATTGTTGCGAATTACTTCTCACATCAAACGAGTGAAAGAGTTGAAAACATGAAATTACATTAACATTGTTTAAAACACAAAAATTTTGTTTCAGTTAAAGAAAGGTTTGCTTTTTGTTTACTAAAGTTTGTTTCCATGCAATGAAGTTCAAATACGTCATCGCACTTAACACCATTTGTTGGATAACACCGAAAACTACTTTCAATAAAGCGCCTCCTTTTAATTGCGTAATTATCGATACTTGAAATTACATTCCTTTTTAACTATACGACAGATTTTGACATAAATCTTTAACTAATTATATTATTATACGATCTAGTGATTGGGAAAAAATAGAACTCTATGGGAATCCCTTTAATAAAACTAATTTTGCGAAACTAACAGAACCAACCATCCACTACTTAAACCTAGCCACTCATCCATTCGTTCACATTCTGAAACCACAAGTCACAATATTTCATTTAAGTTTCTCTGTCATCCACAGGATCTTCAGATCTTAACCTGTACATTAAAGAAAGTCTATACGTAGCTAAAGACCGCCCAACTCTTAACGACTCCCAAAGTTCTTTAGATTTAAAATTGTTCTAAATTTTCACACTTAATTCAGCTGTTGTGTAATATATATATATAATTATATTATAATTTTAGTAACAATCATCTTTGTAACACAATTTTCGAACCTTGTAAATAAATAGGATAAATAAATAATGAACAATTAGGAGAAAAAGTCTTCCAAGTCTTTATTGAAGACTGATGTCTTGTGCCCACAAAATTGAATTTTCAAAAGGAGCAGAAGAAGTCATAAAGACAGACTCATATGGTACTGACGGTTGAGAACAAGAAACTTCAAACATATTAGGATTTGTCTCATCTATTGGGACCACTTTCATAGAAAAATTAAGAAGTCCGTACTATAAAGAGACTTGAAAAAGAATGTGGCTCCAGCTGAGAATATCCACCACAATTACTGATGGCACACACATTTTGGGCAAGCGTTGAAGGGTAGTAAAAACACTTCTGAAGATACTACAAGCTCTATCCAAGTGTCGGCATTTCATTAAATAGTCAAGAGTCAACATTATTTTTTTACATTTCAGTCTAGACAACAAGACAATGAATTTTAAACTGTAAATAAGAAGTTTTTGTCGAATTTATAGCTTACTGTATTATAACTTTTGAACTGCTCTTCATGGATTTAATAGGAAGTCTGAGGGCTCACACAGCTAAAAACCGGGTTTCGATACTCGTGGTGGGCAAACACAGATAGCCCATGGTGTAGCTTTGTGCTTAACCTTTGAACTTAGTGGGTGTGGTTTGTCGGATGTTGTGATGCTTCATTGGATACTACATTATGCAACTTTGCTTATTTCTGCATTGCCTTTGTTCATAGCCAGAAATTGGTAGTTAAGTACGGTTGTCATGTTCTATCCTATGTCCTTTGACGTTTTTTTTAAGAGGACAGCTAAAGTCCTCCATTTTAAATAATTTGGTTTTTCTTGCACTCAATGTGACGTATTGTAGTTTTTGTTACTCTGATTTTTGTGGTAAATAATGCACTGGTAAACGTGCTTTCTAATTTCTAGGTGTTACATGAAAATAAGAGGTGAGTGATTACTATTGGCTACATGGAAAGAAAAGGTGAGTGATTTCTATTGGTTATATGGAAAGAAGAAGTGAATTCCCTATAGCAAAAGAACAATTCACTCTCGTGACTGACAGGGATTATAGTAGGGAGCTGATTAGTTGATACGAAATCACATGACATTGTTTGCGCTGAATATCATTACTGGCGGTACGGAAGGGACCTTGGAGTCACAAATAATTTCTTATAGTGGCATCAGCTTTCATTATGAGCTTCTATTTTAGTTGTATTTCACAAAATTATTACCGCAACAATCACAGTGAGCAGTTACAACAGTCAAGTTTAAAACATCTTCTAAATTATGCTAAAACACGTTTCTCTCAGTGATTTCTGTTGGATACATGGACACTACCCTTACCATTTGAGACTTAACGTCTTTCGGACACTACCCTTACCATTTGAGACTTAACGTCTTTGGACACTACCCTTACCATTTGAGACTTAGCGTCTTTGGACACTACCCTTACCATTTGAGACTTAGCGTCTTTCGGACACTACCCTTAGCAATTGAGACTTAGCGTCTTCTGGACACTACCCTTACCAATTGAGACTTAGGTGTATGTCGTCATCCATTTAACTCTTGAGAAATCGTATTTATAAGCACTTTTGCCTAACCTCTTTTATATATATTTATATTTATTTAATAGTTTTGTAGATGCACGGATTTTATGTTTGCTGGATCTTCAGTACGTTTGTGCCCCTTCAAACAAAGAACCATTACCTAACACCAAATTGTGTTATATAGAAACCAGGGTGTTACGAAGACATCACTCAAACACTTAAAAAAGGCTTGGTCATGACATGATGACAAAATTTAGCTAAGGCTTTATGAAGCATTATATAACGTTTGCATTTATTTTTCGTCATTTGTAGTGTACGAAATAAGAAGATTCTGACAGACATTGCTGCACTATTGCATTGTGGGATTCTTTTAGTACCTTTGTATAACGTATGTTATAGAAGATCCAAAAGTTAAGTTATGCGTTGGGATATTTCCATTTTGTAATTGTATATAGAGAAGAATTATCTGCTTGAATTCAAAAGGCCTTTGCAAATTAACAGTTTAACCAATTTTTAGAAGAAAAAAAAGCACTATTTAATGATACTCCATTTTATGTGGGGAAATAATTTTAGCATTTTTGGATTAAATAACAAAAATGCCTAAGTGATTTATCGCACGTATAATACACGTCAATTTTCCGTTTCGTTTTAACCTCAAAAATTGGTGTTATACAGCCGTAGAATTTAGGCTTATGCAACTTTTCTGAACCAAAATAGTTGAATGAAATAAAACTGAATCATATTTTCCCTACGTTACATATCGTTATTAAATATTTTAATACTGTATTTTATAGCTTTATATATTCAGGCTGTTTATATTTTACAATGTGAAATAAACCTGTTTTACTATCCAATAAATCCCTTCAAGATATAATTTTATTAAAGCAAGTCGATAAATAACAGCTACAGCTCCATTTCAACAAGAGTTTATGAATTTTTAATCTTTTAGATAGAGTAATGTGTAGTTTCGAGTAATATTGGAAAACAAGAAGCAGACGCATTGATTTCCTTTCTATGGGCTCGTGTTTTCATTTAGCGTACTTAATCGGTGTACTCAGTCACCCGCAAGGAGTTACTGTAAAGTAGAGAGATCCGAAATCAATGAATAGACCACAAAATCCATCATATTATCTTAAAATCAATACTGTATATGTTTGTGTTGTGAAATTTAGCTACTTCGGGGCTATCTATGCTGGCCGTCCATAATTTTTAAGTGATAGAAAGAGGGAAGGTAGGTATTCAACATCACCAGCCGCCAACGCAGGAGCTACTCTAATCGAATAGTGGGATTTAACCATCACTCCTATATGCACCCAAGCCCTAAAGCGCGGAGTCCAATTTTTTTTATGGTAATAGGGAATAACATTTAAAATACTGTGAACACACACATTTATAAAACTTAAACAAGTCTTAAGCAACTAGAATGCATTTATGTTCAACATTATGTGCTGTATTTTTTATTCTATTGTTTGTTTGTTTGTTATGGATTTCGCGCAAAGCTACACGAGGGCTACCTGCGCTAGCCGTCCATTATTTAGCAGTGTAAGACTAGAGGGAAGGCAGCTAGTCATCACCACCCACCGCCAACTCTTTTACCAACGAATAGTGAGATTGACCGCAAATTATAACGCCCCCAGGCTAAAAGGGCGATCATGTTTGGTGTGACGGGGATTCGAACCCGCGACCCACAGATTGCGAGTCGATCGAACCGCCTGGCCATAAAACATTTTATTTACAAGGTTCGAAAATTGTGTT
This sequence comes from Limulus polyphemus, assembly GCF_000517525.1. Classification (NCBI taxonomy): domain Eukaryota; kingdom Metazoa; phylum Arthropoda; class Merostomata; order Xiphosura; family Limulidae; genus Limulus; species Limulus polyphemus. Next base: position 27,567 of record NW_013670293.1, read on the forward strand.
ACAAAGATGATTATTATTACTAAAATTATAATATAATAACATAATCATTAGTTTACTTAGTTATTAAGAAAAACGGTGAATGGACGGATGTAACAATGTTTATATATATATTCCACAACAGCTGAGTTAAGTGTGAAAATTTAGAGTAATTTTAGATCTAAAGAGCTTTGTGAGTCATTAAGGTTCGGACAATCTTTAGCTATGAGTAGACTTTGTTTAATGTAGAAGTCAAGGTCTGAAGATCCTGTGGTAATGTTAGAAAAATCATTAAATGAAATATTGTGACCTGTGGTTTCAGAATGTGAACGAATGAATGAGTGGCTGAGTTTAAGTAGTGGATAATTGGTTCTGTTAGATACTCCTAAATGTTCATAGACTATAGTTTTTAAGTGGCGTTTCGTTTTGCCAATGCACGTGACCTTACAGTCACTACACGTATATTTATACACGAGCCATAAACGTAGAAGTGAAGCTACTTGATCTTTGTACTGAAATAAGTGTTTAATGAGGAGACTAGGTCTGTATATTAGTCTTAGGCTAGGTCTGTATATTAGTCTTGGGCTAGGTCTGTATATTAGTCTTAGGCTAGGTCTATATATTAGTCTTAGGCTAGGTCTGTATATTAGTCTTAGGCTAGGTCTGTATATTATTCTAAGCTGAATTTGAGGACAGAAGTTTTTTTATTAGGGAAGAGGTTTGTTCCTGACGTCAGGATTACCAAAAAAAGATAAACACTTTCTACCTCTGTTTATCATGAAATAACTTTTACTGGCCTCTACACCAATTTCAATAGTTTTATCCCCAACTTTTTCAAACGTAATCTGGTTATATTATTGTTAAACAGAAGTTTGAATCTTTGTTCTAATTATTTTATTTTACACGTAGAAATTACCCTTCTACATAAACACGTGTTAAATAATGGCTATCCGACTGATTTTCTAACCAAGATTACATGCAATTTCCTAAACAACAAATTTCAACCACCAGCCAATACACACCGTCCCCAAATTTCCCCTCATTATCTCCCTTCCTTTTATGGGTTCGCAATACCTACCAATTAAAAAACAACACATTATGCTAATATAATAATAGGTAGGCAAACAAAGATATATAAGCATAAGGAAAAGTTTTATTAATGGTGGAACATACAACATGTTTAGACAGAACATTGGGTCTGTCTTATTCAGGTATGAAACATATAGCTATGTTCCACCATCAATAAAACTTTTCTTTATGCTTATATATCGTTGTTTGCCTATCCATTACTAATTTATGTATTAGCTACTACGAACTTATCTCTCAACAATGTCTTTGTTAACCAGAGAATTTTGGTATTGGTTATCGTAAATGACGTTTTATCTTCAATCATTATAGTAGAGATAATAAGATAATTCACATATTTGTCAAAAGAGGGCTTACTAGGGAATTTTAACTAACAATGCTTCTAAAGAAACGTTGATTCCACTATCTATCTATAAATTATCATAGGAGAACAAAGATAGTTTTTTCTTTGTAGTTTTGTAAGGACAAAATGGAAAAAACTATGAACATTTAAAAATCACTTTCCTTTTGTTTCGTTTTTATTACTGGGTTTGTGCGAAGAAGTGATTGTCAATTGGTAGTGTGGCTTGGGGCATTAAAGAAACCTCTTTCCGTCATTGATAGAAAACAATGTATAGGCCTAATGTAGAAGATTAAACGCTAGAAAACCAAGAGTCAACAGATAAATCTTTGGAAGATTTTTCTATTTATTGCCTTCGGAATCTCGGCTTTATTTGTCACTAAATAGAAGCTACTAATATACAGACTCGTTCTTCCCAGGATGAGAACCATCCCTCTCCCTGCAGGACAACCATACAGGTAAGAAACAGACTACTTCCATTTACAACTTTCTCTGCTATACACAATAATTTGTACTGGCCTTGTTCTGACAGTCAGACTTGTTGATTATCTCTTGGTGGACGTTGCCCTGCTCTGTTTTTAACTAATTCTTATTTCTATTTTCCAACAGCGTCTTTTCGTCCATTCAGAAAATTAGCCGCCCCTAGCTCTCTTGGTTACTATCTATGTCGTATAAAATTTTGTCTTTACTCTTATACATGCAGAATGTTAGTGATACTTAAATGAACATAAGATTCAAAGTTGATATGTCAAATTTAGTAATATTAGGCAACAGGTTTTATTGAACCAGACTTTTTTCTACAGCACTGATGATTTATTAAACACACTGTAAAGTTCTCAGTTAGTCAACCTCTTCCGGAGAGTAGACCAGTGATACCTTAATTAAAAGCGTTTAACATGATCCATGGGAACATACCAAACTAAAGGTAAGAATGTACTTTGGGTATATTTACATGCATCATGTTTAACTTGTGTTGTCTCAAGGTGAGAATGTACTTTGGGTATATTTACATGCATCATGTTTAACTTGTCGTGTAGTCTCAAGGTAAGAATGTAGTTTGGGTATATTTACATGCATCATGTTAAACTTGTCGTGTTGTCTCAAGGTAAGAATGTAGTTTGGGTATATTTACATACATCATGTTAAACTTGTCGTGTTGGAAAGAGTATAAATAGAGACAACACGACAAGTTTAACATGATGTATGTAAATATACCCAAACTACATTCTCACCTTGAGACTACACGACAAGTTAAACATGATGTATGTAAATATACCCAAACTACATTCTCACCTTGAGACAACACGACAAGTTAAACATGATGCATGTAGATATACCCAAACTACATTCTTACCTTGAGACAACGCGACAAGTTAAACATGATGCATGTAAATATACCCAAAGTACATTCTTACCTTGAGACAACACGACAAGTTTAAACATGATGCATGTAAATATACCCAAACTACATTCTTACCTTGAGACAACACGACAAGTTTAAACATGATGCATGTAAATATACCCAAA
>NW_013670293.1:31441-36469 GCF_000517525.1 Limulus polyphemus
TTTTCCATCGTGTAAGCGTGTAGATATTATATGTAATGTTATTTCTTTACGGAGTTATTTATTTGATATACACGTAAACAGTTTCTTTATGAACTGTTTTCTCATTAAAATAAATATATATATATATATACAATACTTAGTAAATGTTTAAATTTCTCAAGGATATTACACCTTACATCTCCTTTGCAAAACATAAGCCATAATGAAACTTTCATATTGTATATGATTTTCTACAAAGCATCTATTATTAAGCGAGCTGAGACTTTTTACAGAACTTTAAAAAATATGATGTAACAACATATCTACTTCAATCATCAAAAACTGCTTAGAATATTTTAATCATATCCCACATTTTCCTTAGGGTGTTTCGTTTAAATGAACAATATGCAAAATAAAACACATTTTCGTCAAGGAATGTAAATAATTAGCAAAGGATGTGTTTACGTTTCTGGCATAGTCGATCATGTGTAGGATTCGTTTTTCGTTCCATTAAGTCTATCGTAGCAGTTCTGTAAAGTTCACATATGTTGTTTCGTATCCAATTGTGTACGTGCTTTAACAGCATCAGTTGTCTAGAAGTTTTGTTCATGCAGAACGTCCTCCAGGGACCAAAAATAATGAAATCATCAACGTATATATCTTAAACATAGTTGTAGAAGCACGGAATCTTCAGCCTTTTTCATCAATAGCGTCATTAGAGCACGTTAAAAAACATTTCATGTTATCTACTGCAAAAATACACTACATATGATACTAGTAACAGTAATCTACTGAGACAAACATTTTTCGCTTGCAATTTAATTTAATCCAGTTTATGACACATAAAATTACACTTCTTTATGAAGATCCCTCCTAGATACCAGTGGTTGTAGAAGCTAAGTTAAGGATGAATCAAACACTTTTACTTTTAAGAATTACAGGAAACGTTTCATGTTTGATAATTACTTACACGCTATTAACCCATTGTGTAGCTTTGGGCTTAACCACAAACAATCATTATTCTTTGGGGTTAGTTCTATTTAGTAAAACTCTAACGCACTCATAAGTCACTTGAGCGACATTTTGTGCTTTATCTCGTGGCATATGACATATGGTTTCATGTTTGATAATTACTTACACGCTATTAACCCATTGTGTAGCTTTGGGCTTAACCACAAACAAACATTATTCTTTGGGGTTAGTTCTATTTAGTAAAACTCTAACGCACTCATAAGTCACTTGAGCGATCTTTTGGGCTTTATCTCGTGGCATATGGCATATGGTTTCATGTTTGTTTATTTAAGCGCAAAACTCAATTCTGGGCTATCTGCGCTATGTCCATCGCGAGCCCCGAATTCTAGCAGTATAAGCCATCGTGAACATAAAACATCACATCTCAATATACATTTTTTTTTCCTCACATCTAAAGTCATGAAATGGTTAATTAATTTACATATCTCCAATAATGGAAGAGGTTGGGTTTTAACATCCTGCTACTTTGCTTTACCACCTGGTGTCGCTCTCTATCGCACAAGTAACAGTGAGATTTATATAAGTTGTTAATTAAGCTAGTTAGATGAGTTATGTTCGAACCCTTTAAACACGTGACTGTAACTACTGCAAACTGCATTATACGTAACTTTTTTTTATCCTCATTAACAATACTACAATCTTCTGGATGTTTTATAAAGAAAAGTAATTAATTCCAATCCTAGTATGATATGGAACTATTAATTTGAAGTAGTTATTTGTAGTGCATTATAGGGGGCGTTTTTTTTAAGTTTAACTAATCTCTAGAATCGAATCATTACATATTACTCACTTTAATATTTTGCAATTATGCTGATGAAACTGCACTTGTAGATACATCATCAGGGTATATTTATGTATTACAAAATGCTTTACAATTTGTATATACATTTAAAAAATATAAATACAATGCTCAGTTATCTCAGTTACAAAAAATTTTTAATTATAAGTATGTCTTGTACATTTTATCTTTGCATCCAGTTTTAAGGAAATCGGAAAACTAATTTAATTGCGATTGGTGAAAAGTGGAAACGAATTCGTCAATTAAATTTCCATTTCTAACTTTATTACATTTCAGCGATGTTTGATAGATTAAAGAAACAAGAATTTATCCTAAAATCGTCACACATTAATCACTGCTATTCAGCCTTAATTAGTTCAAATAAATATGATTTACCGAATCTGCTATCAGTAAAAAAAAAATGATTAATTGATATAGTTGAATTGTAGACAGCTGTGCATTTATCACAAGAACTGTTCAGAAAAAGGTACTGCTGACTTTGTAATGAATACAGCAGCCATAACGATTATCAATACTTACTGTTAACAATTTTGATACGAAATGTTTGAGTAAATTAAGAAAATGTGCCTTGTCACTGTTTGTGCCTTTAGTGCCATCTATAGGAATAATTTAATCATAATTGTCATATACTTCCGCAGTTTGAAAATTGGAGTGGACGTAAGGCTTAAAGATACTACGTTTATTCCTTGGTTTACACTCTTTTTCTTTGTCTCGTTTTTTCTGTTCCTTAACGTAACAACTCTATAAGTAATATCGTCGTTCTCTATCTTTATTGAATTACTAAGCACTTTTTATCAACGACCACTGATTTTTGTGAGCAAAAGCATCTTGACCAATAACAGTCGCGTTTTCTCTTCTTCCCTGAACCAATAAAATTTTTATCAACAAACACTGATTATTCAACGAAACCATCTTGACTGGCCCAATCGCCTTTCTTTTCTTTCTTGAATAAACATATTTTGTTATCAATCAACACGGATTATTGAGTGAAGAATTTCTCTGACTTTCCTGAATCAAAATACTTTTTATTAAATCAACACTGATTTTTCAGGGCATTACGGTGATTATCTGCACTGATTTTTTAGGGCATTACTGTGATTATCTGCTTCTAAATTCTTGTGAAAGAAAATGATTTTTCATCGTTCATATCTTTTAGTTATGACTATCCTAACTTTAATCAATTATAGCTTTCCTTATATAATTAACGTTTCCTGTAAAATGATGAATAGATTGACGTTAATCAGTTATAGCTTTCCTTGTATATTCGTCACTTCCTGTACAATAATGAACGGCCTGACTTTAGTCAGATATAACAACCTCTTATAGAATGATAAGTGACCTTACTTTAATAACTCTCAGCTTTCCTTGTACAATTGTCGCTTCATATAGAATGATGAGTAGGCTGACTTTAATCAATAATAGTTCTTGTATAATTGTCGCTTCATATAGAATGACGAGTAGTCTGACTTTAACCAATTATAGTTCTTGTATAATTGTCGCTTCTTGTAGAATGATGAGTAGGCTGACTTTAGTCAATAGTAGCTTTCCTTGTATAATTGTCGCTTCATATAGAATGATGAGTAGGCTGACTTTAGTCAATAGTAGCTTTCCTTGTACAATTGTCGCTTCATATAGAATGATGAGTAGGCTGACTTTAGTCAATAGTAGCTTTCCTTGTATAATTTTCGTTTCTTGTAGAATGATGAGTAGTCTGACTTTAATCAATTATAGTTCTTGTATAATTGTCGCTTCTTGTAGAATGATGAGAATCTGACTTTAATCATTTACAGCTGTCATTGTATAACTGTCAGTAGTCATATCAGCACTCTGGAGCCGGAATAAACGGGCGCCGCCCGAGGGCATAAGGGGGCGAAACAGTTAGTTAACCATAACAGCCAATTTTAATATAATTATAGATCAAAGAAATAAGAGATAATTACACCAATTATTGACAATAATTAGAGTTAATTATAGTTTAAAAAAATGTGGTCATGAAGCATAGTTATAGTGTAAAGAAACAACAGTTGTGTATGTAATGATAATAATGGAAAAAAACTACAGAGTAAAAGCGGGACATGACATTGTCAACTTCCTGTTTAAGATGTATAAAAAGACTTGTATATGAGCTTACATTCATTCTGTTTACAATAAATCCAGGAGAGAGTTGACTTCTACATTATGGAAAACACAGAAGTAAGATTAATCTTTGTTAGAAAAATATTCTGTTCTCATTGCCGTTATTTCTGTTGTTTTACACATATTCCATTGTTATTGTTAACAAATAAATATATTAATTATGACTAATACATGTATCAATTTCACTACTATTTTTTTTAACAAACATCTAGATAATCTCCCAGCTCACAAATGGTGCAACAACATGATTCCTCATATCTTTTTTATTGAAAAGACAAACAATCAGAATATTCTCACACATATCCTATGGGAAATGACTGGTATACTGCAATTGTTCTATTTAATGATGAGGTGAATATACACATTCGTCAATATAGAGACTATGGAAATGTCACGTTATAATCCACCAAATAAGGTGTTATGTATAAGCACGTTGAACGGCAATAATTTAAACAACTAATACCATCAGTGACTAGGGCTATATATCTCAAATCCAAGGATGATTTTGGTCTGGATCATCATAAGAGCATTATTAGTGTTGTATGCTACAAGTCAAAAATGTATCTATTGTGCTTACAACTCAATATACTGTAAATAATTGCATGTCAAGTATTATAACTTTAAAAAAGCCTGAATGGTATTGGTTATGTGAACATGTTTGTTTTATTGATTCGTATATAAATCAGTTAAAAAACTCAATCAAAACAACATCTAACTGCATCAATGATAACATTAAAAATTGTCATTCGAATATATACTGAACATGTATCCTCTGTCATACAAAAATTGGTGGACATGTCAAAGTAATGATCCCATTCAAGCTGTTCACACTTGCATGGTGTTAGATCATGATGAAGATATATGGTTATATCCCATTCAAGCTGTTCACACATGCATGGTGTTAGATCATGATGAAGATATATGGTTATATCCCATTCAAGCTGCTCACACATGCATGGTGTTAGATCATGATGAAGATATATGGTTATATCCCATTCAAGCTGCTCACACATGCATGGTGTTAGATCATGATGAAGATATATGGTTATATCCCATTCAAGCTGTTCACACATGCATGGTGT
>NW_013670293.1:37394-39312 GCF_000517525.1 Limulus polyphemus
CAACCCAATATACTGTAAATAATTGCATGTCAAGTATTATAACTTTTAAAAAGACCTGAATGGTATTGGTTATGTGAACATGTTTGTTTTATTGATTTGTATATAAATCAGTTAAAAAACTCAATCAAAACAACATCTAACTGCATCAATGATAACATTAAAAATTGTTATTCCAATATATACTGAACATGTATTTTCTGTCATACAAAAACGTAGAAAGAAAAATTGCTGGACATGTCAAAGTAATGATCCCATTCAAGCTGTCACACATGCATGGTGTTAGATCATGATGAAGATATATGGTTATATCTGAGGACTGCTCTGACTCAAGTGGATAAAAACATATATTAGATGTGTTTCAAGATTGAGCTAGTAAACTAAATGTACATGATTTTAAGAATTTTAATCCCATTGATTTTGTTGAAAATGGTGAATTTATTCAAGAAATATCTGATTTCCTCTGTAAAAAGGATAAATAAATAAATGCATAAGATTGAGTAATTATATTCTATATAATTATCATGACAAATAAATCAGATTTTCCTGAGATTTCTGTTTCATCTACAACTAAGGCTATTGTGATTTAAGACGATAATTATATTCTATATAATTATCATGACAAATAAATCAGATTTTCCTGAGATTTCTGTTTCATCTACAACTAAGGCTATTGTGATTTAAGACGATTAATATATTCTATATAATTATCATGACAAATAAATCAGATTTTCCTGAGATTTCTGTTTCATCTACAACTAAGGCTATTGTGATTTAAGACTATAATTATATTCTATATAATTATCATGACAAATAAATCAGATTTTTCCTGAGATTTCTGTTTCATCTACAACTAAGGCTATTGTGATTTAAGACGATTAATATATTCTATATAAACTGATTAATTTAAATTACCACGACAATATTTTCAATTTTAAAAACACTTATTAGTCTTTGTACAATAATGATCTTGATATTTGATTTACGTAAAAAGGCATATCTCGCCCACATTAGACAGTTCTTTTGGTGAATTTTTATGCTGTGATTACGTGGAGGAAAACGAAGGGAATCAAAATATTCTCATTTCGACCAAAGTAGATACAGACCTAGTGACTTCCAGGTTTAGTGACTTGGATCCAAGTTGATGATGTGCAGCTGTTTGGTTGCACGGTTAGGTAACTGATCGCTGGCAAAAACACCTCCCAGATTATTTTGTGTACATAAATATTGTGAGAGTATAGAATAAATCTCTTCAATGTTCATTGCTTCTCAGATATCAATGAAGATGTTTCTAAACTGATCAATTTCTGAAATGGACTGGAATACTGCATAGGCAAGGATGTTTATAGTGTTGAGTAATGCTTTACCAAATCGTATCTCAATATGTAAATTTCCCTCCTGTTTCACCAAGTTAAAGCGCAAATCACCAGCAGATAGATTAGGTGTAAGATGAAAGATATCCTATACTGATTCCTTGATCTTGAAACTGCTTTTCCATTCTACTAAATAATGTATTGAAGCTTTTGTGTTTACAAATTGTCATCAAATTAGGGTTGTAAGGGCCATTTGGGAATCTGATATCTATTCACATTAATTGCCAAAAAATTGGCATTGTAATGTTTGAAATTAAAAGGGTTTTTCTTCCAAGATCCATTAAAAGCATTGTTATCGGCACATTCTATAACAAGACGTATAGGTACTTGTCCTAAAAACGCTTTATCAATAGATGTCTGGAAGTTTCCTTGAGGAATGGAAAATAATTTTCACTCTATATATTTCAAAGGATATTTAGCAGTTCCCTTCTGAAACGTTTTCACATGTGACAGAACGACTGACGGACTGACTCTGACTTTTCTGATGTGGATAGAAACGTGCTATAGAATTACCTTAAAACCCAAATCATCATCACTCGACATAATAT